>NW_009613637.1:49307-62821 GCF_000690535.1 Cariama cristata
AACCGCTGCAGCACCAAGGAGCTGTAATCAGGGAACTCACTCCCTTTGCCACCATACCCACACAGCATCGAGGACAGTCCCTGCTCTGGTTTACAACCTCTTTTTGTTTTCTCTCCTGCAAACAGTTCACCTCTGCACCAAAACTACATGTCACTCCTCAGTTCTTTTAATTTCTTTACTTTACTTGTTTCCAAATGGAGACTTCCTCCTCTGAATCTCTCTTCACACTTTTATTTCAACTGGCATAATGCATATATTCCTAATCAAATGCAGAAAGCAACTACAAAAATCTTGAAAAATATTGGAACACTTTAATCTTTATAAGTTTTTTTTTCTTTGGCAGAAACAAATAAACATATATTTTCCTGATTTTTTTAATTAAATATTATCACTTTCCACTTTTCTTCCTTTCTTTTAAAAAATAAAAATAATGCTTTTTATTTAAGATTAAGGAAATGTTTGATGCACAAAGCCACTATTATTAGCTCTACAGCACGATTGGTATCATAACTGATTTTCTCCATTATGTTTATTTTATAGAGCTTTAGGGATGAGGATATTGTCTTTCTATCCATTGTTAAGTAGACAATATCTCTTCTGAAGAAAATTAGACTACTCATAGACTAACTTACTGAATTTATTTCTACATTTAGTACTTCAGAAGCACACAGAAATTTTCCAGAAAAAAAAACAAAACCAACACCAAACAACAAAAAGACCAACCAACCAAAAAAAACCCAACCACAAGAAGTAAGCAATGTTATTTTAGATGTGCGTAATTTAGTCCTAGTCAGTAATCCAAGGTACAGCAGAACATAATTTCAATAGGCAAATGAAAGGTACAGTTAAAATCATTACTTCCTTTGTCTTCATGTTTGTAAAATCAACCCAGAGGCGATTTTTGCAACAGTTTTCAGTACACACAATAGCTAAAGAACCTTATCACAGTTGTAAAGTACATAATACTAGCAATGTTCCAAGAAAACTATTACACTTTCTCATCACTTAACATATGATAATAAGGGTACATTTTGGAACATGCCACTGTTATCTTGTGTATTTTAATAATGGCTTCCTCAATTGCATAGCTTGTTAAAACTTCTTAATACTCTATCATAAAAGTCAGCAAAGCAGTCTATTTTTGCCACAATAATGGCCAAAAAAGATATTAGCATAGAAAATTTCATGGGAAATTATACATAAACATAAGTCAAAAAAATCTTGAACTGGTTTTGTGTTGAACAAACCTCGTACTTATTCTGTGACACTAAACACACAGTCAAAGGTCATCTTGAAGTATTCATCTAAGAAATCTCTTTGGATCTGGTCCTAAACATTTTTGCATGTGATAGTGTATCCAGGAATTTGAGTTTTATAGATCTTAGAATGAAGAATAAGTTTGGACTATTTAGTATCATACACTACCCCTCCAAAATGATAGGTAGATCATATTTAGAGGTTGATGGCTTTGTTAACAGCATGGCAATAAAAAGTATGACTTTTATCTTAGGTGTATAGGGCTTTGCATTAACAACTATAATTCCTAAGTTCAACTTCAGTGCTGTCATACTATCCCTCAGATTTTATATATATGTATTTTTCATATACATCTTCTACCTGTCTAAATGTGTAATGGATGGCTAGTTTATGATAAAGAGTATCTTCTTCAAAGTAACAGCACAAAACTTGTCACATCATTTCAGAAGTCTACTATTACTCTAGCTGGAGAAATAGTCAGTACCTCACCTCATGATGGTCTCATTGAAAAATTTAATCTCTCTATATTGAAACTTCAGATTTGTCCCTCAGTTCACTGTGTATATGTTTAATGAAGAGCATATACTCAATAGCTTTGCTGGGTCAAGGCCCATGTGCTCAGTGTTGTGAAGCACCAAACACCACGCTACTCTATGAGATCACTCTCAGCAGCCCCATCATTCCTCCTTGACTGCAGAGTGAGTCCTTGCAACAAGAGTTGTTTTGCATTAACAGTTTCTGATGTTTACAGTCACATCTCTCTGTCTGTCTTTGTTTATTTTGCTAATCAAGTTTATTTGGCTTAGGAAGTTGTAAAAGCTATCCTCAAATAACTGAAGCTTGCTGATCTCTTCCCAGACATGAAACCATAAATTTTATGTTTCCTTTTTTTGATTGTGAGGATGAATTTGATATTTTAAATCAATACTTTAGCACTATCTGCAAACTAGATGCCTTATCCAAATTCTGCTTAATCTTTCTAAGGAGTGTCTACCTTTTTTTCAATAGCAACAAGCTCATTGGGTTCAAAGCTGTAATAATGAAAGGCATAATAGCTTGGTTTATTCAGCGTTATAATCCTCTAAGGCAGTGCTGACTGAAGGTTGAATAAACATTGGGTTTATGATATTGGTAAACTCTCAGGAGATAAAAAATTGGGGATAAAAACTTCCGCAAACTAATAAGATATTAATATGCAATAAAATAAAGCAAATACATTTAAAAATCCTTCAAAATCAAATTAGACTTCTGACTTATGTTATTAACCTCTTAAATATAGGAAAATAAAGAAATGACACAAATGGGCAGTTCTGTTTCCTAGATAGTCATTAATTACTTAGTTCAAGATAGTCTTGATATTCTCACTGATAGTCTCAAGATATGACTGTGCTATGAGGTAATGGTATATCACCGCAAGATGCGAATAATCAGAGCTCTTTGAAAATTGCTTCCATAATGATTATGCAGCATCTAGGGTATTGCAGTATAAATTATTGGGTTCAATCATCTGAACTAAAGCACAGCTTTAAGTAATCGTTTTATACATAGCTGTGTGACACCAGCTGAGTCTAACTGCCTTCAGTCACCACTTTTAACATTAGCAGTTAAGCCATCTTAAGGAAGCTAAGACATTCAGAAAATAAACTTTAGCTGAACCCTCTGTTGCTCCCAGGAAAATGCCATTTGAATTTTAATGCTCTCATTCACAGACTGTCTCGATCCACTCAGTTTTATTTCACAGTTCTGTGGTCTGTATCAGACCTTTCTAGCAACCACCGTTTACTGCAAAAATGATGTCTCAAGGCATCATACATGTATCTTAATCAAATTATTGATAACTGAACAGAAATAATCAGTTTTCCACAATTTCAAAAGCCTAGCAAAAACCTTCTGCCATGTCTTTTGCACTGCTGTTATTATTGAGACACTTCCATTGTTCTAGTTACTGAGACATGTGGCCAACCACTGGCACTAGGCACCCTTCTCAAAGTAGTCTCAGCTTCCTTGCGTTTCTCCATGCTTGGATACATCAGGCAATTCTGTGTTTATCCTCACTTCTGAACAAGACAGAAATGGAGTTCTGCTTAAAACCACTCCTGGCCCAGAATTTAGCATCTTGGATGTAGTTTTTGAATTTTTCCTTCAGCTCTTTCTATACATGATCATCAATACGTAATCTTTCTTCTTTGGACTTACTAAGTTAGCTTGAAACTTAGAAAATAATTCCATTATCATTAGTCGCACAATCTTGCACCAACCTTGCCTCCCAGAAGTACAGTTTTGGCATATTTATTATTGGCATACATTACTCATAGAATACGATACAGAGTTTGTATCAGCTTGATGCCTTTGTCATGTTTTTTCTAGTTCAAGCTGTGATGACAAAGTTAACCCCAAAACCTTTTAAAAGTAATTGAGCATACAGACTGTATTTATCATTGACATGTTGAATGACAACAGATTTAATACAATATTAAAATCTAGATACTTAAAAATTGTTGAACTACGGCAGAAATATGTTTACAGCTCAAGGTTACCTGAAAAAGAATGTATCTAGTATCCATGAGGTATAAAAATAAGAATATTTCTGAGATTTTAACCTGAATATCTTCAATTCTAGAGTGTCCAGTCAACTCCAGTTCAGTATAACAAAGACTAAAGAAGAAAATGGATCCTCCAAGCAGCCATAGGATGGAGGAACTATGACCTCTCAGGGTTCCAGTTTGCAATATGGAGTAGAGACTATCCAGAGAAACAAGTTCTTTTCACTCTTCAAAACCCTGAAAATACCAGTAAAATTTTAATGAGATCTGGATGTCTCACCTTTCTAGATCACCTTGAAAGATTCAACTTTCATCTTCAATGTTTTTCTCTCATTTTTTTGTAAAAAAATTCACCTTTCCAAAACCATAAATTCTCCTAAAGACCCATCAACAAGACTTTAAACTCACTGTCCACTTTCAAATCTGTCTGAAAGCCGCAGGCAGGTTCCTTTGTAATGGTAGGTTTTATGATGGATCAACTGTAGTTTGCCTCTGCCACTCTGTACTGGAATAGGCACCATCTCTTCTTCCAAAGCCGACATAAACAATGCATCCTGTACTCCAGTGATTTTGACAATATAAAAATAATGTGGTGAAGCCTGGATCCAAGTCTGCACTGCCAAATGTTCCAGCACTCCACAGATCCAGGCATAACCAGAGACTTTCAGATACCTTTTAAGGCACAAAGGTGACCCAGCAATCCCTGGCTATTACACCATTTACTAACATCACTGCTTCACTTTCGTTTTTATACTGGTTTTGGTTTGTGCACCTTTTTTTTATAGTAAATACTGTTTCCTCATTATTTCCCCTTTTTGCTTGTTCAAGAACAAATATCCTGTAAGATTCAACCTAAAATTTGCTTAAGTCAACAAGCATCTTTCCATTAACTCTAGAAAGCTTTAGATGAGATTTAGAAAAACCAATAGGAATCAGATGGTACTGATCAGTTTTCTTTTATTCTATTTGTATTAATCAGTACCAGAAAAAAATATCATAAATGTTATTGCAGTGTTACAGATATAAACTGATGGTTGATTTGACTGCTATGGCAGGTCAATAACAAAGCAGTAATTCTAGATTCTGGATATGAAAGATATGAATATTAACTGCCCATGATAGCATCTGTTCTCCTTCTGTAATGTTTTTGTTCCAACTGCTGGTGAATGCTATGTATCAAAAACCACACAATCTTTTAAGGCCTTGGTATATATACAAAGCAGATTTTTGAAAACTAATCACTGTTAATGATACTGGGATTAGCAAGGATGAAACTTTTTTATAACTTTATTTTGCACAAATCTCTAGAAACAGACCTGGAATCAATCTATGGCTTTTTTAGGTTGTGAGACTCTTGATATAGATTTTTTTTTTTAGTTAAAAATACGCTTTTTCACATGATATGTGGTTAGAGTGGTATGCTATTAAAAGTAAAATTTCCATCCTTGAATCTCTCTGTTTAAAATAAAGGCCACAGGTAAATCAGAAAGGGGATGTGAAAACAAAGGTTTTACTTTTTTTTTTTATTAAATGTTTTATTCATCTACACTTAAGAATCTTTGGTCTCCCAATATGTTTTTAGAAAGAGACTTGAACATCCAGTGATATAAATAGTGTCTTTTTCTCTGTGAGAAAGAATTTCACAGTTTCATTGTGCCAACGATATTAAGACGCTATTTAACATATACCTCTCTGCACAAACATGTGGTGTGGCACCTATGTGGATGGAATTCAGGAAATATTTGTGAGAAAAACTTATTTATCTGTGTCTATTTGTACAGTAATAGTAAGGCAGGAGGATTTGATCTGGATTTCACTGAGTTTATTGTGAGTCTTCCATTGACATTAATGTACTTTGGAAGAAGCCCATGCTATTTAACGTATACCTCTCTGCACAAACGTGGTGTGGCACCTATGTGGATGGAGTTCAGGAAATATTTGTGAGAACAACTTATTTATCTGTGTCTATTTGTACAGTAATAGTAAGGCAGGCGATTTGATCTGGATTTCACTGAGTTTATTGTGAGTCTTCCATTGACATTAATGTACTTTGGAAGAAGCCCATGAAAACAGTTACGGTACATTAACAGATCAGCTTTCAGTGCAAAGGATGCCCAAGCATACCACAAACGAACTGTAAGTGTAGGTACCCTTCAAACATATTCTAAAAGTGTATGACACTTTACAAGAACCGTAGAAAATGGACCACCTACTTGAAAATGCAGAGAGAAGTAAATGTAGGGTGGATACTCAAAATGGAACTGTCCAGGACAGTGGAGTTAATGCAGTTTGATCTGCCCTTTGAATGCCAAAGCTCTAAGGAATTTTAGTATCTAGTATTGAACTAATCTTCTGTGAACAGTTACATATGCAAGCACTGCCAGAGCAGCTTTTAAAGGAAGAGAATGGTACGAGTCTAACTTCAGGTCTCAAGCCTTTCTAGAAATGATAAGATACATAAATAAAGAAGGAAAATATTCTGTATCAGGTTTGGGTTTAGGACTTTTCTTGTAGTTTGAGGAAAAATTGCCGTATGTTTCATGTATGCTCCATAAAAAACAGAATTTGGGAGAAAATTTGGATTCACTTTGATGAGGATCTCAGCACAACAGGGTTCCTACGCACTGAGGAGTACTCAGATAGGTAGGATGCCTGGGCAGAAAAATTTAGTGCAAACTACATTCAGTCTTACACATTTCTTGCCTGCTCAATTGCATGTGGCTTGTTTAATTCCAAGCTGGGAGGACGGAAATCTCATCCTGCAGTGTTCCAAAGATAGGAGATGTGAACGTGCTGGTAAATCCTACAGACAGAAATCAAGGGCTTGAAAGTAATGACAAAATGGGTGTTAGAAACTAATGAATTCCCTCAGGCATTTCCCACTCTCCCTCTGAGGATGTCTGTAGCTGGCACTGTTATCCACATACTGACTCATGATCCTTGTATTTCCATGAGCTCCTGTTGGTGTTGTCATTTAAATACTGATATAACTAAGAGGACTGCACCATATGGTGGCATTGCTGCACTGGGTACTGTTAAATACAGAAATGACGTGAATTGCACGTATAAAGCTGTATTTTTAGTATTCAGAACGACAACGTAGGCCAGATTTTTCCAAAACTCTTACTTCTCCTCAGGATATCAAAACAGGGGATAGATTCTTAAGTTTTCAATTTGCAGGTGCTTGTACTAGGACACTAACTATTAGATTTTTCAGAAGAGTTTTCAGTCAAAAGTACCATGATCTTTTGATTATGTTCATCAGCTATGACAATGAGCGTTGAGATGCTGCAGTTTCCCCATGGACTGCAGATTTTTATTTCATGTAAATTTAGCAACTCATCGAGTCAGCTGGGCATCCTCTTCCTCTCCTCACTTAAAACCACGTAAGTCCATGGGCTTTCTGAAATCACTCCTACATACATTGATCTAAGAGAAGAATCAATTCCATATGTGAAAAACCTTCTGAGGGTACACAAAGGCCAATACGATCCCAGTGTGAATGAGATCACAAATTCCTGGCCAGTAGCTCTGGTTAATTTACTTAACTGAGTGGTAATTTCTTTAGCAAACATTACTAAAAACGGAATTCTGTTTGTCTATACATCAGTTACTACATGTGTTTATATCTAAACAAGAGAAAAAGGATATACATGAAATAAAATATTTGCCTAGTTGGTACTTTGAAAGTATGTGATTTTACTTACAAACGTACATGCAAACTTAGTCCTCCCTAAATTATCAAAATAAGAATGTGACAGTGCAGATATTGTAACATTTAGGATAAACATATGATCCTTGTCTAGAAAGTTAATTTCAGAATCTACCAATATTTTTCAGATCTATCTGATTTCTTTTCTCCTAACATCAGTAACTGGTTATACTACTCATAGTATTTGGTCATAGTACAGCTGATGGTCATGTAAGATGATGTTACTGGCAACTAAGTACCATGCAGCCGTTTGCTCACTCCTTACCCTGCCCTGCCGTAGTGGGATGGGGAGCAGAACTGGAAAAAGCTAAAACCCATGGGTTGACATAAGAACAGTTTAATAACTGAAATAAAATAAAATATAATAATAAACATAATAATGAAAAGAGAGATAACAAAGAGAGAGGAATAAGTGATGTACAATGCAATTGCTCACCACCCACTGACTGATGTCCAGCCAGTCCCTAAGCAGTGATCTGTGCCTCCTGGCCAACTCTCCCCAGTTTCTATACTGAGCATAACGTTCTATGGTATGGACTATTCCTTTGGCTAGATCAGGGATAGCAGTCAGCTGCCCTGATTATGCTCCCCCCCAGCTTCTTGTGCACTTCCTTGTTGGGAGAGCATGGGAAACTGAAAAGTCCTTGACCTAGAGCAAGTACTACTTGGCAACAACTAAAACACCAGTGTGTTATCAACATTATTCTCATACTAAATCCAAAATCATAGCACTGTACCAGCTCTACCAGCTACTAGGAGAAAATTAATTCTGTCTAAACTGAAACCAGGGCACCTTTCTAATAAACAAGTGGAATTTTTTTCTGTGTCACTCTACGTGACATGCAACACTCTATTTCTCCAGTTGTCTTTTCTCATGCTAACTACCGTGACTTCTTTCTCTCTTGTGTCCTGGGCATGCATATCAGCCCTCACCACTTTTAGGATAGTCCTGGCATGTCACTTGGAATATCATAGAATTGTACAGAATGGTTTGGATTGGAAGGTACCTTTAAATACCATCTAGTTCCACCCCCCTGCCATCAGCAGGGACATCTTCCACTAGATTAGGAGATTAGGTTGCTCAAAGCCCCATCCAACCTGACCTTTAACGCTATCCTCCTTTTTGAGTCTGCTGCTGGCTCTTGTATTATGCCATAGCTCTTATCTTGACTTAGTCCTTCTGTCCCCTAGTACTATCTGTTTTGTCTCCTCCCTTGTCAAACACTGCGGTCAGTTAATGGTACCCATCTTGCACATGACTTATTTCCTCCTAAAATCATACACAATTTCTTTAAAGAGACGTACTTGCTTTTATATTCACTTTTCAGGCATTTCAGTTCAGAGATTTCCAAGAACATAGCTCAGAACGGAAGCCATCTTATGTGAAAATAATTGAGAAGTATCATGAATTTTTTTCTGTAAATGACTGATTCTAAGTACAAGATAGTTGAGACATAAATATGCTTATTTCCCTCCTTTCTTTCCTAGTTTATATCTTCTCTCAAGACAATGCAGTATTTCTGACAAATGGAATTCATTTTGGAAATGTGATTGAGGAAAGTGTAACACTGAGGTAATGTTATACAAGATAAAAGAGTTTATCAGCTATTCATAATAATCAGAACTGGAAGAGTGTATATATTCAAAGCATGAGGGACAATCTTGAGCATATCTAAGAAGTATCACTGACTTCAACAGGACTTTTGGGATTCAGCATCTGTTATTCCGGTCTATACACTGAAATTAACAAGTGCCAATGTTTGCAATCAGTATTCAAAGGATGGTTTTATATCAAATTCAAGTGCAATTCTAACTTTTCCCTTACAGAGTGTGAGAACAAAAATTGTAATTCTCCTCCCACTTTTAGGTGGTACAACCCTTTAATGTCCAAGCAGCAGAAAACAAAGGAAAAGCACACTTTGTGTCTTTTTATTTTTATCATTTGAATGAAAACTTATGCAGATAGTAAGCAATTTAATTTCTCCTAATGGTTCCTGAAACCAATTTTCATAAACACTAATTATTGTTCTGTCTTCCTGAACCCACTGTTAGGAGCAAACACTATTAATTTTGGTGTTAAGTCTTCAATTTGTCCTGGGAACTTTAGGTTTCACAGAAATGGCACTTAGTCACCATGGAACAATAATCTACATTTCCGGAAAACAGTCTTCTCTTTAACCTGTGGATTCTGTGTGATTAAAGGTAAGAAAGGTAGTAAATAATTGTCCAGGAGATCTTACACATGTATAAACATGCCTGGAGGAGTGGGAAGTGGTTGGTTTAAGAAATAAGGCTGTCTTTGTTTAAATCCTATTCTGGGGTTTGGTGCAAATAGAGGAAAAAGTTATAGTCATTATTGTCTTCCAGTGATGTAAATCATGAGTTACTTCATTGGCATCCCTGTGAAACCAGTGAAACGAAAATTGCAACATTTAATTTGCTATTACATTTGTGAAAGGTGTTAGTTGTACCTGTGCAGCTCAAGGTCATACCAGTCTTCACTACTTCAAAACTTATTTCCTGCTCTTTTCTCCTACAGTATGAATCCAAATGATTAATAAGATTTAAGAAAACTCTGCACAGAAGCAGTATAAAACATGGGAACTGGGCATATGTGTACATGTAAAGAAACCAAAAATACAGATGAGATCTTAAAGGTTTGCATATGCAAATACATACAGGCTGTGAGTGAGTCTGTGCAGGTTTGCATCAAAGCACGAAGTATTAGCACACTTACCATTTGAGAAAGGCTAACTAGAAATGCAAGCTGTGCAGCTTCTGTTCCTCCTGCTGTCCTGCAGATCTATGGATAGGTTATTAGCAGAGTTAATCATATTTAAAAACTCAAAGTTCCTCTCTAGCTGGTTGAGAGGAGGTGTTCATGAGACACTTTTTACTCTTTCAAGGTGTCATGTAGCAACTATCTTTGTTGCCACATCCCTATGTTTTTGTCATGTTCTTTATAGCCCCACTTCCTGGAGCAATGAGAAACTTCATTTTCCTTAAAAAGGAAGTGTCCAATGCTACAAGGTAAACCTTAAAGACCTAACCTTACTGGATTCAAAAACCCCAATGGCAAGACATAAGAACCATCATATTTACTTTCACTAAAAATCTCATAACCTTTTAAACTGGCTCATTTTTGAAACATTTTTAAGCCTGGCTCAAAATATACTTGAGCTTGCTGATGGTAGGCTTACTTGCATTTTTGGATCTTTGGATTGTTATAGTTCCTACTGTAGAAGCAACTGAATGAGGGACTACTAAAACCTGTCTACACTGATCAGCCTCAAAGACACAGGCTCCCATAATGTATGAAGGCTGGATTGAGACTTGTTGGCAGGAAGTGAAGACAGTTAACAGGTAAAGGTACTCTTGGTACCATTTTACTGACTCTATAGAGAACATTGTGTTAAATAGCACAGATATTTACAGCATGATCAAATAAGAGCAAAGCATGACTAATGCTCCAGAAATAGGTAGGAAGGTTTTGCTTTCTTCCTTCCCTCCCATTCCATTCCATGGCTTTTCAGATAAATTCCAGTTCTCTTTTTGTATTTTATTATGAGGAAATAATCTCTATTCTTGGCTCAGATTCTATTAGTGAAGGTTTTAAGTGGTTATTGAAAAGAAGGGGAAGAAATCATAAAAGATCAAGAATATTTTTTGAAAGAACCTTCATTTCAAACCGGGGTAAATTTACAAAATGTAAGGATAGCAGGAATGTCATACTGAGTCAGACCATTAGCCCATTCAGGCCAGTATTTTGTCTCTAACAGAGGCAGTAAGAGGTGCTATTCTGGGAGAGTGGTGATGATTAGCTGCAGTCCCTTCCTCTTAGTGACTTCCAGCATCCAGAACCTCTGTATTAGTGAAGTTAGAAAGCATGTCCCTGCCTATTCCTTTTAGTATCTGTATCTAGATCAGATTTCCATAACTTCCCTTATGATTCATTTATGATCCTGCTGATATTATTTGTCTCCATAACCTCCTCTTGTAAGAGTTTCTAGAAATCCTCCATCCACTGTGTAAAATGGTACTTTCTATTGTCTGGTTTAAACTTACCTTCTGTTGGCGTCAGTTACTGCTCACTCACCTAGTACAATGGGATTTGGTGAATAATAGTTTCACATATGTCCTACTCATCACCTTGTTGATTTTGCAAGCCTTGGTCATACTCTGTTTTCTCCTCTCCAAACTGAAGAGTTCCGGACTCCTTAGTGACTCCTTGTAAGGCAATTGTTTTACCTCCTTACTCATTTTAATTGTCCTTCTCTGTACTTTCTCTAACTCCACTGAGTTTTCTGAGGTGCTGAGACCAGAAATAGTCACAGTATTCAAGATATGGGCACATCAATGTTTCAAAAAGTAGCAAAATAATACTTTTTGTTTTGTCTCAATACTATTCCTGAAGATGCCATTCTTTGTTGAACAGATAATTGCAGGCAGCTGCCAATGATGACTGAAAGCGCTCTCCTGAGTTCTATCTGCCATTTCTGAGCTCAGTATCATATAAACATGATTTGGATTATTTTTCCTGCCTTACAGTTATCCACTCTGAAGCTTATCCATTGCTTTTTTTCCTACTTACTCACTGAGGTCCTTTGGATGATCCTCACCACCAGCAGGATATTTGACTTCCCAAAACAGCTATAATCTGTGAAATTGGAGATTTCACAATTCACTCCCTTTTCCAGATTACTGATGGAGATCTTGAATAAAACTGGTCCCAACACAGATTCGTTAATGATCCCTCTACCAGCTCTTGGCCTTTTCAAAAGTAACCATTGAATCCTAACAGTTGCTTTCTATCTAACCATCTTTCAATCTGCAAAAGAACTTTTTATTCAACCTTAAAGCAGCTTCGTTTCCTCAAGACTCTTTGGCTAAAAACCCTTTCAGAAGTTTTTTGAAAATCCAAGTGTACTCAGACCACTTGATCCTCTTTATCCACACATTCACTGGCACACCCAGTAAACCAGAATGATGAGAACCCCACCAGGCCAGTGAGGCAGGATTTACCCTTGCTGGAACCTTCCCAATAAATCATCTCTATTCATGTACTCAGTGATCTCTTATGTATCGCAGACTCTACGGCCTTGTCGGGGTGGAGGGCAGATTCATCAGATTATAAGTCCCCATACCTGCTTATCCAGATCCCTCTTTGAGGATGGGTTTGCTAAACTACCACTTCTCTGGTGCAATAGGCTACACACCTTTATATGATACTCTTCAAATTCTCTTATTCCTCTTAATTTTTTGTTATTTTTCTCCTTACCATGTATTACAGGCTTTTCTTTCTTCTCCTTTGTGCAGGCCTCCATTTTCTAACTGCCATTCTTTTCCCTAAGATAGTAACCTTTTCCTTTTCCCATCATTTGCTATGATAGCTTTTCCCTTGAACCTTGGACAGATTTCCTTTGATGACTTCATTTTTCTCCAGGAATTGCAGTACACAGTTTAAGTGGGCTTGCAATACATACTCCAGGCTCTTGCTTGTTGAACTATTCCTTATAGGATTTTTCGGTCAGCTGGTTGAATTTTGTATTGATGGTTTGGGTTTTTGTTTGATTTTTTACTAACTGTTTCTTTTTTAATCTGGTGCTTTGTCTTGAAACTGAGTATCTGTCTGCTGGATTTATTTATCTGTTTCTTTCATGATACAAAAATTAACTTCAAATTATGATCATAGTTACAGAGTGGCTCACCCACTAGTAACTCTTGAGTGAGGTCCTGTGCACCCCTCAAGACCGAGTTCAGGGTAATGTCTGGGGTCCTGAGACAAGCTGATGTTTACAAGGGCATGTAGTGACAGGACAAGAGGTAATGGCTTTAAACTGGAAGAGGGAAGATTTAGACTAGATATAAGAAAGAACTTCTTCACCGTGAGGGTGGTGAGGCACTGGAACAGTGTTCTGGTTTGGCTAAAACAGGACTATTTCTCCTTCCAGGAGTTTTTTCTTTCAGTTAAGTTTCTTCTAAGTAACTGCACTTTCTGAACG
>NW_009613637.1:62864-98856 GCF_000690535.1 Cariama cristata
TTTCTGCTTTCAGACTTGATAATGCTCAATGTTTATAGTTGCTACTAAAGTATCAGTAGGATTGGTATGCAGAAAGGTCCATGTTTATACTTATCCCTATGAGAGCCAAGGCCACTGCTGGCCCTCTTTTGCTAAGCAAGCAAAAACTCATAAAAGGGTCGCACCTGCGGCAGAGTGCAGACGGGACAGGTGACCAAAAACTGACCAAGGAGGTATTCCATCCCATCCACGTCATCCTCAGTATAAAACTAAGGGAACACGGGGGTCAATTTCTCTTCTTTCATGGCCGGTATCCCTGTGGTACCCTGCTCGTCCTCCTGCCTCTCACCCCGATCCGTGCATTCCTGACTCTGGTTCCTGTCGGCTGTGGAGTCCGGTCCGTGATGTCCGGGTGCTCGCCCCGCTGCCGGAGCCCCTCGGGCGGCACCCGCCGAGCCTCTGGGGGCTGCGGCCTGTGGCCTGCAATCCCCCATCGTCATCGGGACACTCAGGATCAGTTTTGTATATTTTTCCTCTTATTTCCATTATTAGTAGTATTAGCATTAATACATTATACTGTTTTCTATTATTATTGTTTTATTAAAGTAGTTTTGATTTCCAATCCATAAGTCTCTCTCCCTTTTCTCCATCCTTTCCCCTCCCAGGGGAAGGGAAGGGGTTAACAGAGAGCATCTGCCGCCCCTTTTAAGAGCCGGCCCAGCCTTATATGAGGACAAACAGGTTGCCCAGAGAAGCTGTGGATGCCCCAACCCTGGAAGTGTTCAAGGCCAGGTTGGATGAGGCTTTGAGCTACCTGGTCTAGTGGAAGGTGTCCCTGCCCATGGCAGGGGGGGGTGGAACTAGATGATCTTTAAGGTTCCTTCCAACCAAACCATTTTATAATTCTATGATATAAGAAGGAGTTTTTTCTTGCATTAAAAAATTTTCTTTCTACATCTCATCCTGATTAGGCACTGAACTATATCTAGATAGTTAAAATCTACTATCATTGTACCTATCTTGACTGCAGCTTCTTCAGTTTCACTGAAGAAAATGCTACATTTTTAGTTCTAAAGTGCTGGATTTCACCCACAAAGGTTCCTCAGTGCTCTTCTTTTCCCACAATATTATACTGTATTTGAACTTAGCATTATCCTTACTGTACTCTGCCTCTCCCACACCTTAATATCCTCTCTGTACTTTCTAGAAAATTAATGTCCTAGCATCATAATAACCTTGTTTACCCCCCTTCAACCAGTGTCTTTGATGTGTTGTCTTTCAGGTTTGCCACTGGTGCCAACTATTCCAATTTTTCTATCTTATTTTTTAGGCTTCTACTATAGCTGTAGAAGCATCTATAATTTTTGGCCTTGCTGAGTATTGCACATGCAACTCAACTGGCACTGTAAGCAATCTGATTTGCATTCTTCATTTACTGCAATTCTTTTTTTATGTCCCTCCTGGCCTTTTTGGAGGTGCATTGAACATTAGCCACATCCTCTTTGAGGACTGCATGAAACTGAACCAAGTGCTCCTCCATGCCTGTCAGCTTTCCCTCTGCTTCTAGTTTAGATAATCCTCTCTGATCATTTTAATTCTCAGTGCCAGTAGCCAGGCTCCATTTTGGTTAAAGTAAAGCCTGTTTTTCTAGGATACAACGTTCCCAAAACATTTACCAGTTCCTAATCCAAATAAATCCCTCTCTTCTACACCTTTGAGTCAACCATGTCCTGAGGCTATGGACTTCTGCCCATCTTGTGGGCCTTACACTGGAACTGGTAGTATTTCAGAGGAGAGAGGTCACGGAGGCTAGTCACAGAGCCCAGCAGCTTGCATTTGCCATGAAAGCTCTTTCTCCTGCACTTCCTCATGTGGGTGGTACCAACATGGACCCAGACCAGTGGCTCTTTCTCTGCTCCTCAAACCAATGTGATCAAAGTAAACTAAGACCTTGTGAGGTCTGCTGCCTTTGCACCCCACAGGCAAAATACTGTGTGATCCTCTCCAGTGCTGCAGACTCAGCTGTCCACATGCCTATGAAGTAAACCTCCTGCTCCCACCACCTGCTTCTCCCAGCACTGAAGACCTCCCAGTGCAGGAGTGCCCACAACATACGAAGACATCGTGGCACCAGGGGTGTGCTGGATATGATCCCTCTTGCCCTGAGATTTGCATCCTCCTCAGCAACACAAGGCTCTGAGTGGAAGCAGGCACGTCCCCATGGGCCTCATTTGTGAACTTCTCTGGCTCTCCTAACTGCTCCTGTTCAGCTCCTCTCAGCTCAGGAGAACAGCCTTGTTCTCTTGGGGCCAGGAGGGCTCTGCGTCCCATCCACACGTAAAACTTGCCGCCTGGGAAGACACTTTCACCTGCTGTACCCCGTGCAATGGATGAGGGAGCCCCTAGCCTATTGCTAGGCTTCTACTTGCACCTTGAGCTTGAAACATGGCTCTTACCTGAAATCATACAGCAATTTAGCTTCTCTTTTGATAACAAAGATTATATTCTCCCCTTAATCTATTTTACCCTTATTAAGCTAGTTAGCAACAAAGTCAAATCTGGCCTAACTGCAACCTACCCTGCTTACTTGCCTTCCAGGAGCCATCCTGACATGCCATCAGAACTGCTGAAAGGACTGCCATTGCTCTCTTCATTTCACTGTCATTTACAGAGGCAAAATTGATGTAAAATGCTTCCTCATCCTGACGTGAAAAGATTTTTTTTCCATATACTTTGTATGGGTGTGTACAATTACTCAACATGTAAGGAATTACTGAATTAGACCTAGGGTGTTTACATCCTTTTTTCTAATTTTTACTCTAATCTTATTTCCTGCATGAATTTATTTTCCCAGCAGACTGATTCAAAGCAGAAAAATTCTGATTTGGTTTTAATACATATTAAGAGTATGGATCAGAAGAATCTGATTTTTTTTCATTCCATTTAATTAATTTAGCATTTGATGTTACACGATTTCTGTGAATTTGCATCAGTTTAACTGAAACATAACAGATTATTTTCTATAAACTATGTGAATGGTTTATACATTTTGTTCATGGCTGTATCCTCAACAGTAACAAACTGATATCTTGTCATTACATGATTGTTGCTCACTGAGGATTTGGCTCTGTAATTTTAAACAAAAAGTCTCTTCACCAGTGACAGCAAGCCATTTTAGGACATATATAAATCAGCTGCTGCTGATGAAGTAGTTTACCAGCCAAAAGAATGTAGCTTGAGGCCTTCACTTTCAGGTATACACAATAGCTCAGATATCTAAAAGTTAGGTGCTTAGTCAAAGGCAGGTATCTAACTTTACTTCATAGTAATGGTGACAAATAGTTAGGATTAATTGTCTTCTGGAATTGCTTTGTTTAGATACTTATCTCAGGAAAAAAAGGAAAAGGAAACTGCCTATGTCTCCAGACCTGTTAGAGCAATATAAGAAATGAAGTAACAGCAGCATACTAGAGATTATATCTGTAAATACAACTCTTGCAGTGAATTCAAACAGTAAAAAAGAATAAGAAAGGATGTGGTACTAAAGATAAGCTTCAGATCATCAGATCATGGCTATAACAATTTTCTTTCTTAAAGGACCATGCCAGTCTACACCGCACATGACTAGAGCAAAAAAAGAAAAAATAACTTAAAAAAAAAGGGTGGGAGGGAGGGAACGTGAGGAAATTATAACATTTTGTAATTACATAGCACAATTACAAATTTTCAGTTTTAAAGTGCCACCCCCTGGATGATGGCTATTCTGGATGAGTACATCCTGGGGCATATCCTATCAAGTTCCTAGCTCAGGACAACAGCTTGAACAAAAAGATGTTAATATCTACCTTTCTTCTGCAAGCTGTGACTTTGGTTCTGTAATTTCCCTTAAAAAGCTCTTCAGCAGTAAGAGAAAGACACTTCAGGACACTTACAAATCAGTTGCTGATGCACTTTTTTAGCAGCTGTATTATCTTTCTCTGATGCTTCACATTTGCCTTGACTTAACAGCTTAACACACTCAGAGACAAATTAGGAATATACTTCAACACTCATCGCAGTGTGACTTTGAGTAGATGCAATTTCAGGCATGTAAGCATGAGAACGAAGCAGCCACATTTTTCATGACTAGCCTTTAGTAACTTAAAGCAACTCCATAGGGGATCAAAGACTGTAATGAAGACAGAGTCACTGGGGATGGCCAGCTCTCTGAAGGTGACACTAACCTCTGCGTTATCCCAAGTCAGTACATTACAGACCAACAAAGCTTTGGGGGCTGGGCAGAATAACTTCAGGAACCCTGCACAGAAATTCAGGGAAGAAAACAGATGTGGGGAAGACAAAGGGAAATCAAGAAAATGAAAAAAACATGGCTAAATATGTCCAAAGAACAAAATCATCCCCTGACATAGGGCTGAAAGGCCCTTGGAATTTGCAGAACTGTCACTTCCTGTCTTCTGCTGACATTCCTTTTCCATTATATGCAGTTGTCCTCAAGAAAAGTTCGGATAAAGATTTTAGGAACTTCCACCTTCAGAAGATATGGAATTATTTGATCCCATTGACACAGTCATTGCACAGAGGTCAATGAGAGAGAGAACAGTCACTAAAAGAGGACACTTAAGGGTGTATTTCTACATTCATTAGAGTTGTAGTGTGTTTTTATTGCTGTTGCAATGTAAAAATGCAGTTAAGACAACGTGCCATGATTTCCTGAGAACACATTTTCAAATATATATTTTAACTACATACTTTTAATTTTTAAGACACTATAAAGCATCTTAGGTTACTTTAAAAATATTGCAGAGATTTCCAGTATGAGGTAAAAAAGCTGGGCAAAGTACTCTATAAACGTAATCAGGTTCAAAACCGAGTGGGGATCAAAATAAACTTGCCTCTGAGTGTTTCACATAAAGGTAAAGAAAACCCATTTAAAACATTCCTTCCACTATTAATTCCTGAGAGTTACAAAAAATCCTTGAAGTCTTTTAGCTAAAGATTCAGCTAAGGACTGATATAGTGTTGTCAGGGAACAAGCTCTCCTGTTTATTTACAAATAGGTCTCTTCCACCGATAGTTCTCGCACTACCAGAGAATAGGGGAGGAAATGCCCCTCTACCTCACTTTTCTCCCTAAGGACATCAAGTATGGAGGGCGATAGAGAACCATCACATGGGTAGGCATTGCCCAGCAGAAAAACCTTCCCTCCAGCACTACAGCAAAGCTAAAAAAAGCAGGAACACAGCGCAAATCCACTCTGAGATAATGAACACGGGAACTGCCCTTTACACAGGGTGAGAGCAAAAGTGTCACCGTTTTGCCTAGGAGGATTGTTTCCAGGAGGAGCTGGATAAATCTGCAGTCTTAAAAGGGCTACAGTGAGAATACAGTTGTATTGTATTTGGAGGAAAGATTTTGTTTTGTTTTGTTTTGTTTTTAAAAAGAAAGTTGTCCCTACAATTGACTAGGAAACTACAGCTACTTTGTTTTTCCTTTGAATAATAAACCTCATGACACACATGATTGACGCAGGAGACCAGCATGTTGATCAAAGTCAGAGCACCAGTTCGTACAGTGGCGTGGGGCAAGGAGCTGGAACAGAGACCCTCTTTTGCCCAATTAAAAGTTCAGTCCAGTCTGTATCTCCAAGATACTTGGGATCAGTTTCACCAACACATTACTATATTATTTTCTTCTTAAAAGAGAAATCACAAAGCAGAAAGAAATAATATTCTCTGTAGAAAAAAGGTTCTTTCCCTTCCTTTCTCTTCAAACAAGGTGAGTAAATGGATTTAGGTTTTAAATTAATATAGAGGGAACAGAATGAGCATTTTCTAGGGCAAAGACTGTATCACTGAAAGTTCACTGGCAAGAAGCAAAACAATGGGGGAAAAAAAAAAAAGCATGAATTTCATTATCTAAACCTTCAATCAAAATGGGCCAGAATCTGGCATCCATCCACACACTGAATGGTTCACTAACAGTCCTATACTGAAATAAGGTGAAATGAGGCAACATCAGCTACTGAAATGGAGTTCACACAATGAAAAATTCTTAATTCTTAAGAAAACTGCTTGTTATAAGGGAGGGAATAGTGTGTTCCTGGCATTATTTTTTTATAATAAACAGAAAAATTTGAAGTAACACTTATATGACTCAGCAGAAAAGTAAGGTGGGGTTTTTTCCTACTTTAAGTTTTGGTGGCAAAATTTTAGCTGAATGACATAGTTATTTTTTTAAAAATACATACAGAGTTTTTACTGATGATTTTTCCAGGTGATCTCTAGTAAGGAAACAGCAAGAGGAACGGTGAACCTGGAATTGTATATAATGAGCTAGTAGTCATTTATTACACTTGACATAAATATGGTGGTACTTCATTTTGTTAATAGAACAGGTTTCTTTAGCCTGTTATGTTAAAACAAACAAGAAGAGAATCAGGTAAAGTTCTGAATATAAATAGCAAACTTTGGGTTAAGAACTTCCAGCAATTTAAAGACACGCATGAAGTTGCATCTGAGAATATTTAGACTGCTGGAGAAGCTAAAGCAAACCGAAAGCAAAAACTGAGGCAAATCCACTTGTATACTAAGACCAATGAAGTGCAAAAAGGTCTCTGTGCAAATTCTCATTAATTCAAATCAGAATGAACTAGTACCCTTTGATGGATAATGATCTGAACAGAAGACTGCAAGAACAGAACAAAAGGAAATAAGTAAAAATATCAACCTTTGAAATCATCAAAACACACACTCAAGAAAGAGAAACATGCTACTGAAACCAGTAAATGCTGAGCTGGTGGAAAATACAACCAAAGTTATATGGAGATATCTCCTAAGATATCTGCTTTTTCTTCAAAAAAGAATAAGATTTTATCTGAACAGGAGTGGAAAAGCTTTGCAGGCAAGAGATAAAACACATTAGTAATCAGAGTTTTAACCAGATTGTGAAATGAAATGGATTAGAATTTGTGACAAAAGTAGTAATCGACCTGGGAAACAGCATGAAAAACGCTTAGACCTATATGCTTCTGAAACAGAAAATTCTCAACTCTGAAATTCACTTCCACCTGACATCAAGCAGGTTCATTGAAATCCAAGGGCCTTATTTTCCTAAGGAGCAGTGTCATTTTGGTTTATGCTTTTAACACCATGGAAGGAAAAAAAACACTACCTTTTTACCACTAAAAATGTAAATGGATCTGACTTGTGATTCTTAACTAAGTTTATCTGTATTCTTTTCCCAACATAAATCACTGATTTTGCATTTGGATTGTGGAAAGGAGAAAAACAATGTATTCATTCATAGCATTAAATTTCCACTTGGGAGTTACTTGGAAATTTACTACTTAAAAGAGGCTGTTCTCAACTATTTTTCTATATAAATTTTCTTGGCCAGATTTGTATTTTAAAGAATATTCTCTTATTGATTTAATTTAAATTGGAATTAGTTCTAAAATAAGAGTCTTTCTTCCATCAGTGACATAGTCCTCCCTGGCTGTATTAAGCTAAATACACACAAAGTTATGTTCAGAGCATGACAATTATATTTCCTTTATGCCTTCTCTTTTTTTAGGTTTTCTAGCCTCCCAGAAAGCTGGACTAACTTTTTAATCTTTCCTTAAATGTTTAAATATATCATGTAGTAACACTAAATCTATCAGACTAGCAAGCATGTGAAAATGTATTTATACAGATGAGACTAAATATTGGTACTTAAAACAAGAATGTTTACTACATCTAGTACTAACAACTAATCAATATCTATGCAAAGGCTTAGCATAAAGAAAAGCAAAAGTTCACCATGTGAAAACAGATGATGGTAATTAATTTGAAAATCTTTTGAAAGATTTGCAAGGAAATCCAACACAACAACAATGAAAAATTACCTTTAACGTACATGAACATGGCCATGATATATCCTCACCCATTACTTCACACCACTTTGTGATATTTCAAGCTTTACAACTATTGCTGCCAAGATTTTGGTCCTATATCCAGACAAGAAACAAATAAGTGTAGAGATGCCAAGATGACTTTAATCTGCACAGTCTCTTAGTGATCCCAGAATAAGAGATTTGGTGCAGCATCTGCCGTACAAGTATTGGCCATATAGACAATTCTCTTATATTCAGACATGAAATTTAAGGCAGCAAAAACCCAATCCTATATCTGATCCTATTGCCTCCTGAGTTATTTTTCTGCTGTCTATAACTGGTAAGGCTGGATAGAGACTGACTTGGCTACATTTGAGTGTAGCTGCTGAGCCCAGTCCTCAGTCCTGCCCACAGGTGCACTACATCTGGTGCAAACTGTTTATTTGCAAGTACTGTTTCTGTGTCTGTATGTACATGTATTCTGAACACAATTAAGAAAACGTGGTATAACCAAGTTCACATATTTAGACCACAATATAAACAAATAATTGGTGATAATTAATTTTAAATGTACAGCATATTCTGATAATGACATTGCATATGAAAAAAATAAAGCAGTGGGTAGAAGAAAAAACACAGAAAATAATCCAAGTAATCCTGTGTGTTAGGTCAGAGTTCTAGGTTGCTGTATTTTGTAAATTCATGAGGGGGAGGAATTTAGTGACAGGCCAAAGTCTTTAGGCTTTAATTAATGTCATGGGGATGATAGATCTGCAGTGCACTCAATACATTTCATACAAATGACTACGCAAGTCACCTTTGTTATCTACTAACTACTTTGTGGGAAGAAACAAAACCATCACAGACATGACATTATAATCCAAAAGAAAAGGTCTTAGACCATCATTTTCAAAGACACCTAAAGGGATTTAAATGTTTAAATCCCAAAGGATTTCAATACGATTTAGCTAACTACATCTTTCAGTTGTACTGAAAACCTCAGCTGCAATACTTGCTTCATTCTAGGCTACACGCTATCAGTTTAAAAAATAAAGAGCAATATTAATGGTTTTAAAATTCCACTCCCATTTCTAATGGTCCTATTAAAATCATATTGGTATTTATTTTAAGAAATGGTGGGTAATATATGACCCTCTGCTAGCTTTAGCTTGTGGATATCTTTCTCTTCCCATCATCCAGCTAAGAAACCACATCTCCTTGGCTTTCATGCTTGTAAATTATTTTTATTGACGACATTTATTTACAAAGAGACAAATGATCTTTTTTTCAGTGAATAGTGGTTCATGGGGCATAACTAGTGTTTTCAACAGATGTTTTTGTATAAATTGTAAGAACTTGTGAAAGCTATGTTTTTTCAGGACAGACTATGAACTTAAGCTCATCTTGAGATCACAGATGGTATGCCATACCTCCACAGGAGCTGTATCTACCAGCTTTTAATCATCTAGAATAAGTCTATCATGTCCTGATTTGCTCTGCTCTCAGGGAAAAACAACAACAAGAACAACAACAATAAATTAAATTTAGGACTATCCCATTGTTCCAGTTGGGTAATGTGTGGCTGTTCCAGATAATTGTTACTTGAAATTTCTGTCTAAATTTGAATCCAGACTTTAAAATGAAATAGAGATACATTCAGCACTGCAGAGCTATTACAGTAGAGTGAAGAAGCCCAACTGGGCCAATGTTGAGGATGTCGAGCCATGCGTGGTGGTGCACATCTGACACCCCACAGCCTCCGCTCTCCACTTCTGCTCTTCCTGTAGCTGCTGCAGGAGAGCAGCTGAACAGGGTATGTAGGAACGGCTGAACTGTCTCAGTGTACGCATTGCTGGGTGCAAACCCAAGCAGTTCAGGAGCTGCTTCCTACCCCATTCAGCAGCTGTGCTGGGAGAGCTGCTCCCTCCAGGAAAAGGGCAGGGCTGCAGCTGGGTTTGCCTGTGACATTTCTCATCCCAGACAGGTCAGCACAGTCAGATCCACACTTGTACCTGTGGCAAACACTCATCCGTGTTTGTTAGGAGCTTCAGAAAATAAACAAGTACACCCCTTTAGATGTCAAAATTACCACATGCAATGTCCTGTTGAATGACAAAGGTCTTTTGTTTAATTAATCAATATCTTCATCCAACACTGCATCTGACTCAAAACATAAGTCACTAATCATACTACTCATGGAAATGTATTTCACATATTCAGTATAGCTCAACATTAGTGATAAGCATTTAAAATTAGCTAATTCCACTTCGAAAACAAAACATTAAACCTTTGGAAAATAAATTTGTATTAGGTATCAGACCAGTTCTGTCTGGATGGTAGTCAAAGGGGCAAGGGTGGTTGTTACAGCACCTGCCAGGAAGTTGAGAGGTTCATAATCAGTAATTTTCTGTGCTTCATATTTTCCAAAGGACCCTAGCTTCAATGGCCCACCTCATAACCCGTAGCTATCTTGTCTTTACTGAATGTTAATCTTACAGGACGTGCAGATTTTGTTACAGTTTATATTCAGGATCTAAATCCAAGCTGGGGTCTAGGAAGTTTGCTACTACAATGCAGACATACAGTAACAGTTTTACAATCAGGATCACAAATGTTTCATTCCTTTGTACACACGCCATAAGGTGAGAAGACATTGCATCATCAAGTACATAATGGAGGATCTGCCAGAAGGCTGTAAATTACTTTGATATATCAGAGCCACAGTTTTATCCTACACACCAGTGCAGGGAGGAAATTCACACTTTGTATCAAACCCATTAATTGATCAGCTTCACCAGCACATTACTATACCTCATGTCTCTCAAATAAATCCCAATCACTCAATCTCCTGACCTAGCATTCAATGACAGTGGTATAAAAGATGGGCCAGATTTAGTAAGGTCATCCTTGTACTTATTGCTTAAATTATAATATTCTAGTGTAGTCCCGCTTCTGCAACATTTGTCTTCATATCAGCTCTTTTTCACCCTGTGCAAAACCAGAACAGTGTGTCCTGTCTATAGGGGCTGACAGTCGCAGCCAAATACAGAAGATAAGAGAGGGTCAGATGACCGGGTACCAGGAAACAGGGAGATAACAGTGGTCAGCATGATAAACAGTCCACTCATAGCCAATT
This sequence comes from Cariama cristata, assembly GCF_000690535.1. Lineage (NCBI taxonomy): Eukaryota > Metazoa > Chordata > Aves > Cariamiformes > Cariamidae > Cariama > Cariama cristata. The sequence continues at coordinate 73,853 of NW_009613637.1, forward strand.
GCTCACAAGCTTTTAAGCGTCACAGTTTTCCTTGCTGAAGAACATAAAGTGCTGAAGGAATGATCTGAGAGACGATAAGGAGGTATTTTTGTCAATATTCAAGGAGGGGGGAGGGTTGTCTAAGGAATGTACGTTCATGCTTGAAAATATAACAAGTAAGCCAAGGAAACTGGCACCAGAGGTGGATTGCAAGCTGGGAGTCAACAGCTTAACATGGCCTGTGAACTAGAGGAAAGGAGGAAAGCAGCAAAATAAAAAATAGCCCCTTCTGTTTAATATAGTAGAGGACAGTACCTTGCTGAGGTGCTCAGAATTTACTTGTGTTGCCACAGTATTTGAGGAAGGTGGAATCGGTAAATTGAGGAGGATGGGATAGATTTAAAGAATTAAGGCCTGACACCAAGAGCTGTTCCAAGATGACGGCAGGTGCCTATTTGTAACCACAACCTCTTTAAGGCTTTATAACATGGGAATGTGAGAGTATATTCCCCAGTCTCTTGAATCTTAGAAATTTCAAATATCCAATGTGGAGCTGCTACTGCCTCTCTAGTTGACAGAAGTGCCTTTACTGTAGATCTTTATTCCTAAAGCAAGGCACATAAACTTTTAAGTATGTGATGTTCAACATGGAAAGTGCCTCAGCAGATAAGCCTTGATCCCACCCCACAGAAGCTGGCTACAATTTCAAATGCAGATGTAGGATGACAAAAGGAACTTGGTTCAACAGTGCTTCATCTCTCTCGTGGGTGCCTCATCACCTATGCCATGTTTTCACTCTATTTTAAACCTAGAATTGAAGTCTCTGCTTAAAATGTGTTGTGGTCTCCCATTCAAGTTAAGAGAAGCCTAATTGAAGGCCACAGTGCCCCCAGCCTAGATATTGGTGTGGATAGCACCTGATAGGATTGATGCAGTTTGCGTAGGAGGCAATCTGCACCACACAACCCAAAGTGCCACTCCGAAAATATTTTCCTAAGTGTCCCTCAGACTGTGGTCAGATGCTATCTTGTGATGTGGTGATCTCAGCAGCAATATCTGCTTAAGGAATGACCTCCCTACCACCTCGCTGCTAGCTGGTCTCCTCCTCATGCCCCTCATGGCAGCACGGGACCACTCAACTCTGCCAACTTGTTTGTGCAGCAGTGCTATGAACCAAATCACTGAGCCAGATCTCTGAGCCTGTGCACAGCAGGTTTTTTAAGTATCACTTAGGGCAGGGCACTTTGGCATGCAGAGGAGATGAAGCATAGAGAACAGGGGGTCTGGCTGGGAAGAGGCCAGTTATCACCACTGAAGACAAAATCCTGTTAAACTACAGCCTCATCCTTTAATTAAGCTGATTCCGGCACTGGGTAAAAGCAAGAACTCTTTCTCCCTTCCTAGGTAAATGACTTGGTACAAAGTCAGGAACAGAAGGAGCAGGAGGGCCCTACATTTTGGCATGGTTTTTGCAGAGCATCTCAGAGCCATGCCTGACTATGGCTGTAACATCTTCACCTTGCTACATGCAGTGACTGTGACTGTAACACCAATGGAGATATCAACCATCAAGTAGGTGTCAAGCGAGGTCTAAAACAGACCTTTGTTACTTTGCATCTTGCTTGGGTGGAATTAAGCATTTGAATACAACAGACATTGTCTATCTTACAAAGGAGCTAGATTCTAGTTGAAAACTTTTTGCAGACCTGCAGTTTTACAACTGACTTCAGCTAAAGCTGTCACCACCTAGACAGTGATGAACATGTAGGCGACTAAAGCTGTTTGCAACTCACACAGTCTCTTCACACCTAGGTTGCCACAGGCACCCGGTCCTGGAAGCGTGTTCTGAGAATGGCTAACATGCCCCAGCAGCACTGAACTGCCAGACGCAGTCAACAAAAGCTGAAGGAGCCAGAGATGGGTCTCTATTCTTGCATGATTTCTTACTGCTGGAAAAGTCACATAGGAAGTTACAGTCCTAGATTCTGAGTTCTCTGCACTCACTGGCTATCCAAATTTATTTAGCTTGTGCCACAAGGTTACAGACTTATGAACAAAGGCCAGAGTATTCCCAGGATGCTCTCAAACCGAGAAAAAAATTAAGAGTGTGAGAAAATCAGTGCTACATTGTTTGTCTTTGAGCTAGCAGAAATATTCGATCAGCCACCAGTCACAAGTAAGAAAACTCAAAACAGCCTTTAACTTTCAGTGATCAAAATACTGATACATCCATGTAAATTCTGCTTCAGAAAAACTGGAAAATAGGACATCTAGAATGTCAAATGACAGGAAAAATGCATCTATTTCTCAAAGATACATTGTAGACAGAATAGAGTCACATGAAATTTCTAATATGTCCTAGCCAAAAATATTTCCTTTTGAGACATTTGGTATTTTGCAGAATAGGCAAAGAAACATCATGTGAAAATAAAGACACTGAAGAGGGAAAAGAACCTTTATACACCCATATAAAGAGAGAGAAAAATATATGTGTGTGTGTGTGTACATGCATGTGGGTCTATGTATCTACACATATGACCATCAACTTTTATCCATCCCTGGCTGTGAAGGAAAAGCGGGCACAGTTGTGGAACTCAAATCCATTGCTTTTTTGTATCCTAGTTCACACCACTTCTACTACACCTGTACCAAGTGCCATATATAATAAAGAACATGTTACTTTAACAAGTTAATCTAGCAGAAGTAGAAAACCCACAGTCTCTCTCAAATATGACTGATTTGTTTTACTTCCTTTCACTTCTATTCAATTCCACAGACCTATCTACTTCCTGACTCTAATTCTCTAAAATCATTCCAAATGTGTTCCACATTTTTACCTTAGCATATCACGATAGGATCTTTCCAGCCCATGAGAACATATAATCATCAAAGCTCTTTCCCCTTCATTTCCTGAGCTACTGGCAAAAGCAATTTCATTTTTAGGAGGGTAACTTTATTATTTCTGGCTAATAAAATAATAATTCATCATAAAAATGCTGATAATGTATCAGCAAAAAATGTTTTGATTGTGGTTGCTATCTACAAACACAAATTTATATGCAGCTTTTTGCAAATTAAGATACTTTTCCAAGGAGAACAACATTAAAATAATTGCTGAATAAGGCACAAAGTGCACCCCAAATTAACTAGAAAACTATATTTGATCCTAACACATCAAACTAACATGAAGAGATCTCAATTTTACACCTAATTGTTGCTTTTGGGTTACATGCTATAGCTTCCTTATATATACATATAGTTGCATTGGCTGGCAATCCAGCAGGGCACAGCGGAGGTGCTCAGTGGACTAGAGAAAGAGTACATGTACAGACACTCACTTACCCCAGAATCCTGCTCCCTTAATACTTCAGGTCAGAAACCTGTTCGAGCATACATGTGAAGCAGACATCCAACTTTCCTTCTACAGTAACCATGAAGCAAAAAGTTTGCAGAAGGGTTTGTGCAAGTCTATATCTCATTCTCACCTGGAGTGAAGATACAGTTGAATCTCACTCCAGGGCTGAGGGATTCAAAAGTATCCCTGGTTTCCACTACCCAGGAACAGCTTGAAAAGTCTTTTAAACTCTTAAACACAGCAATCCTGGGAAAATCTGTGAATAGCAAGAACCCTAAACAATCAAGGTTTTTTCCAAGCAATGGTATTAGTGTTTCCACTCATTCAATTCAATTCATAATAACACAACTATTATCCAGCAGCTCTAATTACACTACAAAAAAATAATTAGACAGCCTTTAAACTTACCAACTCCTTGATAGAATGAACAGAAATTGAAGTTGGTTTTTTTTCACATTATTTCTAAATGCCTCAAATTCTATTTTACCCAGGGCATTTTCTGTTACTTTTGTATTAACTACACCTCCTCTTTTCTCACAAATGCTAAACAAAGCCTTTCTGATCATTTAATTATTGTCCTCTCAGTCCTGTTAGATAACTTCCTACAGAAATATTACTGAGTTTTAATTATAGCAAGAAAAGTTGTGAAACTTTTGAAAGCTTATATATAATCTGGACAGAGAGTTAAGCAATCATGCTGTCTTTAGCAACTCAGCAAACCTTAACCTTTCTTTCCATTTCTCTGACTTTTGGTACAGGGTATTCCTTCTATGCATTTCAGAAATCAAAGCACAACTGAATTAATAGATTTCCTATTTCTAGACTACTTCATGTTATATAAAGTAATTTGTATTCTAAGGTGTTCTTGTTTTGTTTTGACCCGAGACAAAGATGTTTTTTTAACCTGAATCTAATATTATACAACTCTTTCAATTAATAACAGACCTTAACCTTAATGCTTGAATTTTTTTGAATGCAAACTTTCTCTTATCCTGTTCCATACCATCTTCCTTCTCTTTTATTGATTCCAGCACCTAAGTAAATCTGCTCATTTCTGACTCTCTCGCAATCACTGATAGCTCCTACAGTTGCTCTGGCAATCAGTTAATATGGAACTGACCAGATGTTCATGTTGAATAACATCAACCTAAGCAATCTCCAGTTCAAACCCAATATTAGAGGTCAGATCCAAAGAAATATTTCTGCACCTAAAAGGTAGACGTTCCCAGTACTGAAACCCAAACCATGAGTTGCAGAGTTAGATCTTCAACAGAGTCCATGGCATGGGTTGGACATCTCCGAAAGAGGTCCAAAAGAGTCACCACCTCCAACACTGAGTTGGCTAATGATAGTACAAGCAATGTACTGATGCTTAGAACTGGCCAACTAAGCATCTGTGCCTAAGCAGTCATGTTTGAAAATTCTCTGCTCTTTGACCTTTTATTGAGAGGCTTCTCCCCTCACTTGAGTGCAGCATCTGCTAAAAGAAGGTACTTACACATTTTATTTCAAAAACCAGAGCAGTGCTTGCAAAATTCTCTTAAAACACAAAGTAATGAATTAAGATCCCCTTTTCCTACAAAAGTAGCATAGTCAGAGCCATTAACTAGCATATGGAACACCATTTCAGTCCTGTGCTAGATAAATTATTTCATCTGACTGAAAGCATTCAACTCACCAATTTTTGCTGCCTCAAAGACCACACAAAACACCAAGTCACAAGACAGTTCCTTTCAGTTAAAATGCAACAGTGGGCAAAAGCATGCAAAGCTATTTTGTAATTCTTCCTCATGCTAAGTTGTGAAGTACTTCGCAAGAAGTTTCAATGGGTGCATCCAAGCCTTTCAACTAACCAAAGTGAATTAATTTTGTTAGTTTTTTGAAAAGAGAAAAAGACTTACAGTCGGTATGATTATATTACAAAGGTCAACCTCAAAAGGTGACTTAGAAATATCAAGTTGAACAACAAAAATATTATTTATGAGCTCTGACTGACTGGACACACTTAATTCTCAGAGAACTTTCAGATTTATCAGAATGCAATCAATACGATGGAATAAATTAAGAAAATCCATTAACTGAATATATCTAACAAGTATTCTTCTCAAGCACCCTTTGCTTTTGCTCCTATTCAACTATTTATTGTACAAATGATCTTTTAGAGTAGTTTTTATATCAATATTTATGCATATATATGTAGAAATTTATATTTCTAGGAAGGTGATATTGACTTTAAAAAACGAAATCAATTGGACCATGTTTTCTGATGAATGAAATGGAAGCCCAGACAGCAAAAGGTGGAGACTCCCACTAGAAACGATTACTAGGTATTTGTTTGAAGTTATGACTGAAATCATTTTAGAACTTTTGCAGGAAAAAAGTAAAATAGAAGGGGATATCTATTATTACAGACATTTTTTTACATCCAACCTATGAAGATGTAATACCAGGGAGCTAACTGCATTACTGGTTAAAGTTTTACTGTAATTATTATGCCAAAAAATTTCTTTAGTATTAGTAAGATACCTTAATATCTTCCAGACTATGCCTTCTAGAGATTTAAAAATATTGAGAAGCAAGTACTTAGAAACACTCCAATCACTATGTTGTGAAATATTATAAAATCTAGAAAATGTTTAACGTGTCATAGTAGTATGAGCTGATGAGGTCATCAGAAAGAATTCACTGAGGTTTTGTACCACTATGTATGCCAAAGACAAGGAATAAAAATCCCCAAACCCAGATGTGAGGTCAGGAAGTAAAATAAATTCAAAGGCACAGTGATATCGCAGCCTTGCACACAGAAACTAACCTGGGAAAAGCACATGTACTTTAGCGTTAAGCAAAAGATGGGTAAAATACTGGCTAATTAGCAGTCAAGCTAATGAAACAGCAAGTCCATGAAAGACAAAATAATGTGCTGAAAGTTTAATTAAGGCATTAGAGTTGTAGACATAAACAATTACAAACTAAGACCAGAGCCACTGAGAGAACCTTGTTTAACTCTCCTTGATCAATTGCCAGGTACAGAGCTAAAAAACCAAGCATTGCATAGCTCCCACTGACAGTGGGTGATGTGATCCATGCATGTTGGTGCAAAGCCAATTCATAACCAAATTAGGTAGAAAACAAAAGTCAGGACAGTGTTGGAACCTGTTGTAGGTGTCATGCCTGCTCTACTTGAAAAGCAAGAGTGTCCAGTGAAGAAGTTGCAAACTAAGCCAAAAGCAAGAATATACAACAAAAGTGGGTGTCTCAGAGGCAACAGCCAAGACCAGAAAGGATTAGCAGATACCACTTAAAAGGAAATGAACAAGAAGGTGAAACACAATCTAATTCATCAGTTTAATACAGTGTGGGAGGCGCAGCAGCACAGTGCACCACGATCAGTAAAAATGCACTAAACAAAAATCAAAAAACTAAAAACATGCACAGCCTTGTTAAAAACAGGTATCTGAGAGAGGACATAAAAAGAATCCTTGTGAGAAAGCAACATAAGTTTGTAATTATAAAAAGCTGCATAAATCCAAATTTTCAGCTGATGTAAAACAGTCCCTGTTCAGGGTGTTTCATTTGCTTAGACCAGATGAGATTTACTTAGATCAAGCTGAGGGTCAGGTGAGTTTTTGAGGTGTTTTTTTTTTACCTTCTATCTCAACTCTATCACATGGTATGGTTTTCTGTAAAATTCACAGCGTACTTAGGTTGAACCGAAGGCACTGGTGGTTAGAGCAAAGAATATTAAGATGGTTTTACAGAGAGGAAATTTCACAACAAGAGAATTCTTGCAATCAAACCAGTCTTGCTATTGAAATTCTCATAATTAGAAGGGTCTCAGTAAACTGTCAAGCTCACATGCCCTAATAGGAAGAGCTGACAATGAAAAAAAATAGAGTCCTTGTTGATGCTAAGCATCGATATATATTGCCAAGTCCTGTGAGATCCTTATCCCCAGCTGTCCAGATTAGGGACCAAGTGAGAGTGAACCATGGTCCTTTCTGGCATAGGCATACAGATTTCCTTTCCATGGAAACAGGTTCACCGCACATCCCTGTTTGTGGCTGCAGTGAGGTCAGGATGTATGTATATGCCCTAATCAACCCTTTAAGAGCACTCCTAGGCTAAATGTTTTAGATAGTGACAAAGTTATCCCAGATTTTCACTAATGTAACAGAAATCAGAATTTGTCTTTTGTTCAGTACCTTTCTTCATGATTAACACAAATCCTCATTTTACTACCTGCAAGAGAAGAGAATATTGTCACCCTATGGTTAGTTCTACACAATTATCTGCTCAGTCTGTAAAGCCTCATTTTACTTAGAGCTGACAATCATTCGGCTCTGCCTTTGCACAGCACCTAGAAGAGTGGATCCCTTCTCTTAGTAAGAATTACTGTAAAAGAAAGTGTGTTACATTTATATATATGCGATCCTCCATGTGGTTGTGAGGGGAATTTGCATCTTTCCCTCATAACTCCTGCCCAGCACAGCCTTTTCCCTGTGCCAAGTGTCAACATCTTATTGCTGTGTGACTTTCAGTCGGCCATATTCCTCCTGTACTGACATGAGTCCAGTAACCTGCTGATCTGACAAATAAAAGTTGCAGCAGAATTTGACCCTGAACCATGGTTCTCAGTACTTTCCAAATGTGGTTATTAACATTTATTTCTCTAATCATGCAACTCCCTTGTCAGTAAAGCACTTTGGAAATTTCTCTACTTTTTCCTAAGGCATAACTTCCCTGTTCGTTTGAATTCTTTCTGCATGATTAAAGCCACGAGTATTACTTATTTATCTGGTTTTATTCACAGAGAACAATAGATTTGGTATTATCCACTTCCTGCTCAGAGTCAGGGAAACACATCTCAAGTATGTGCAAGTCCCCTGCTCCAGTGAAGTCAACAGAAGAAAGAGAATTTATTCCATCCAAAGTTTTGCTGATGTGCAATCCTGAACCCAGCAGCAGAATGCATCATAAGAACAACTATGAGAGAGAATACTCTTTTCAATGTTATGAGAAATGCTAAATTGAAGTCCATCTATGCCAATGAGTTGCTGAGACATTGCTGTGGCATTATTGCAGTTCTACTATTTATTTATTATGGCTTGGCCTGCGTGCAGTACTAATTCTACACCTTAAAATATTCCTGTTTTGCTATAGCCTTTAGCATAGATCAATTGTATGACCTATGGTATATTACTTATCAGCGTACAGATCTGTATTGCATAAACCAGGAAGACAGCACTACAAAGTCTGCATTTGCTAAGTCTCATGCCAGACTTTGGTTAGTTCTGGTGGCAGACCTAGGTTTTTTTTACCTGTGTTATTGGGGAAAAAAAGCTCTAAAATGATAAAGTATGCAAAGCTATAGTGTTTCTACACCTAAATTTCCCACAGCAAGACTGAGAGACAGGGGCAGAATCTGACTTTAAAGAAGCAACTACATTTTCTGCCCCAGTCTAATGATATAAAAAATAAATTAGTTTATCATAAAAAAGTGAAAAAAGACTTTGAAAGATTTTCATTCAATACTGCCACATTCATACCTAGCCTCAAAGATCTGAGTCTTTTTGCACAGTTTCGTCCAAAGACAAGGAGACCGGCTTCTCCTGAGTGTGTCATCCAGGCTGCAGTCAGTGTCTTTTCATTGACTTCAACGGCAAGGAATGAGACCTCAGACCACATTAGTATGAACCTAGAGTAATCCCACTAAAGTCAGTGGAAGAGTTTGGAGTGCCTGTGGAAACAAGCCAACATTTGGCACTCCGGGATCAAAACAGAAAATGACAGTCTTCTCACCAGGTGCTGATAGACCACAATTGCTTTCATTTCAAGTGATAGAAGCGAGGTACGAACTTGGTGAAGTTGTTGGCAGGTTTGGCTCTGAGAGTGCTGTGCAGAGGTTTCTTCTCAGCTACCATCATCCACTTTGCAGAGGCTTTGTTGAACTGTGCCCATTAGCTGGGAAGGCTTACACGATATTTGTATTTATACTGTGGCCAGTGCAGTGTTTATCAGCATAAAAAACCTGAAGATTTATTCATTCTTATCTCTGAAAAAGTTCCTTACTTCTTATGTAACAAAAGGATTTGTTGTATGCCATAAAGGCTCTCAGAATTATGAAGAAAACTCAATTCTGGGAAACCGATAAAGACCTAAATATAAAGGAAATACATAAACACATGTTATCATAGAAAACATTTATTCTTTGATTTTTCCAAGAAAATATGACTAATGCAAATTAAATATTGTGATGTGTAATATTTCAATGTATCAAAAATTGGAATGTTTTACTATTTACATTACACTCACACAGAAACAACAGTAAAAGAGTAAATTACTGATGTAAGGCTGTAAAGGTAAGGTTGTATAGTCAAGCACTGCAACCACAGGCAATCTGAGCATTTTGCTAACTTATTTGCACCCTTTATGATACAGTGTTTACTGACGTGATCACAGACTGTCTTCTAAAAGATCTGCTTCACACAAGAAGCAGAGGAATGTTGGTGCTTCTTCAGAGGGTTTATGCTCCTTTGCCCATTCTTGTTTGCACAGCAACAAACACTGACCTTCTCTTCTGGTGTTCATCATTGGGTAGGCGGGTATTGCCTGTTCTTAACTCCACTGAACGGGGAGTTATTATTTCCCATCACAGCTTGTTCTGTTCTACCATATTTTAGACCGGGTTTTGAAGTATAGTGAGAAAAAAAGTTCTGTTCTGCTCTATGTGTGTCACACATTCTACCCAGTCACCACGCAAGAGTCATGTGAGCTTAAAGCATGCTCGGTCCAAGGGGACTCTTCAAACCATCCCACTGTCCCACCATCCTGTACTCTGTTCAGCACGTAAGTAATCAAACTCTTTTTAGATTATTGGAAACTGGAAAAATCAAGATGATTTTTCACAGATAGTAAACACATCTGTCTACTACCATGACAAATATCCTGAATAATTAAATTGATTGACTGAACTTGAACTTCTTAACAAACAAGTTCAGAGATCTTTTTGTCTGATGTAAAGAAGAAACAACAGTATTTTTCCTTAACTTCACTCTTAGAAATGATCAAACCATTAAAAAAATAATTTCCCAAGTCAAACATTCAGCATGACAAATGTGTGCCCAAACACTTTAAATTTAGTGAAGTTATACACTGCTATAAACATGGCCTTGCAGCATAAATGCATTTATTTTGATAAATATGTTTACACTGCAGGATATAAAAGGGCTAAGATATGAATTGGATTTGGGTTTATCTACAATCTGGAAAACAGCATTGAAAAGGAATAATTTTTAATGTAAGTTTATTATATAATATCTAATCTCTTCCTATAATTTTATTTAGGGAAAACAGCCTGGTTTATATCTATGACATACACAGATATACCTGTGTGGTTTAAGGACTGACTTTTGCATGGGAGGGTACCCAACATCACACAGTCCCCTCCCCAAGTTCTGCAGCCTCCCTCACCTCTCTTAGTCTGTGACCAGGAAAAGAAAAGGACACAATTGCAGTATTTCTCCTCAGAGTGGTGATGCTTTCATCTGCTGTGACAGATAGACAGTGTCTAGTTCTTTCCAGAGAGAATATCTTCCGATGGGCTGTGATGAAGCAGCACAAGAGAGGAGCTGCTCAAAGCAAAGGAAGGGATAAGTAAAAGCAGAGCAGAGGCTAGCAGTGGATAATCTTTTTTTTTTTTTTCCCTGATAACCTTCTTTTTCTTAAGGTAATACATCAAAATCTCATTCAGGACAAATTTCTTATATATTAAAAATTCAACATGTAGCACTAATTTTGGAACTTACGTATTTGTAGATAAATGTCACTTCTTCACATTCCTTGAAGAGATACTGGTTTTCATTTATTTTGGTCTTTTATAATTCTGTATGGATTTTTCTCACTCATACATTAGTAGATTTTGAACTTGCAAAAAATTGCTTACAGTAGAAAAGGAGTCAAGCTCCTGTAATTGCTAGATGGCACCATCCTGCCCTTTTGAGGTTAAAGCAAGACAGCATGTGATTTCTTTTTCCTTACCCTCTTTCAACACATGAGCCAGGAGCAGACAGTCAGTTGAAACAGTGATGATTACAAATGACAACTTGTAGCATGTGTTATCACAGTGACTGTATACAGTAATTCTGCTAACAATGCATTTTGCTAACAACCATATGGATTCAGGGAAAATTGTTTTTTCTGGAGGAAATCAACTGCAGACACATTATTACAGTATGCCTTTCCCAGGATCTGTATCGGACAAGCAGACTAAATACAATGTTAGTTTAAAAGGTCTTTGGCAGACATTGGGTGAAAGCCTGGCCCCTTTAAAGCTAGTGACTAAACGTGCATAGATGTTAGCAAAGCTGAGGTTGTTATAATTACTCATATAACTATTGGACTGTCAAATATTTTAGGTTCAATTCAGCCTGTTCATAATCTGACTAAGAGAAATCTTTTTTCTCAATGGCTTTCTCTCTCAGTTATTTTAATCAAATAAATTACATCACAGGTTCGCAGTCAGGCAGGGATGTGGCAGGTTCTTGAAGGTGTCAGATGTGAACCTTGCTGAGCTTGAAGTTTTCCTGAGGTAACTGCGAATTTTAAATTCATCTCTTGAAGGACACAGTTCCCCTGGATGACACTTCAAACATATTAACTGGGGGCCATTAAGGAACAGTTGCACTTGACGGGCTTGTAGGAAGTGATTAGATGGAATTACCCAGTTTAAAGTACGCCTAGACAAAAGTTTGAGACATGCCTGGATGACGGCATAGCACAATCACATAAACTGAAATTTAAGGGATTGTGATTGAGTAAAATCAACATTCCCATACAAAAAAACTAAAGAATGAGGAAACGAGAAGCCATGAGACAGTCCTTCCTATGTCTTAGTGGCAGCTTTCTCCCGAGAGTAACAGACTGCATAGCAAGGACCCTCCCTCGGCCTTCAGCAGCTACGGCAGCATGGTACAAATCAGCTGTCCTACAATCTGTTCTGACACCTTAATGACAAGTTCGGTCAAATTACCATCCAGCCAAAATAGCCTAGGTTCACAGGTTAAGTGTGCTGGTGTCATTAAGCTAAGTATAAGGAATAAGCATAATCAATCTCCATAAATAACAAAGACTGGGCGGGGAACAGATTTTGAAAACCAGAAAATGGAAACACAGTGAATAAAACAAAGACGGGAATTATTTATGTTACTGTGAAAGCTGAGGGCATAGCTCAGAAGAAAAGGTATACATTTACAGCTTGAAGACACAACAATATTTTTAGTAATTAGGGAAGCATTTTAAAAGCTTTGGGTCAGATTCTTCAGGTTCACTGATTTAAATCCTTTTGGAGCAGTTTGATCCTCCATTTTTCATTATTGTCATGTTCTGCAGTTATTTGAAAGCTATTCAGGTAAGCCATCAAAGGTCCCTTTCCCAGTATGCTGGGTGCATCTCAACCCTGCAGAAGCAATGCCAAAGGCAAAAAGCATCAAAATCTTCAAAAGCATGACTTTTTCACTTCCAGTTACTATTTTTTGTAAACATTTTCTTAAGTTTACCAGGCTATGTGATATCAGTTCAAATGGAGACTTCATAAAATATGAAGTCACAGCTGCCCCGTCATGCCTCAGCTTGTGAAATAAATAAAAATCACTTTCAGCAAGTGACAGAAGAAAACTTCTCTATTATTCCAATGTCCAGAAAAATATTCTTCTGTACCCCTAAGACTGCAGCCTCATTTCAGTGGGATGTTCATTCATGTGAACAGAATGCCAGGAAGTGACAAATCCAACCTGCTGCTTTGGATAACCACGTTAGCTGCAAATATTTTTATATGAAAAAATACTGCAACAAAATGTTACTACTATATTATCAGCAATCACAATTAGACAATTAATAGCAGAAAATTCACCTCTTTCATTCTAAGCCCCTCAGCCTGCAGAATGTGCATTTTCACTGTCAGAATAATAGGAATGATTAGGGAGCCCAGAGATGATCTTTTGCTGGCTCCCTCTGTCTCTCTCACTTTCTCTGGCTGCACACAGATTTGTGAAGCCATGAGAAGAAAAATCTTGACTCCTGGTAACTCCACATATTCCTACTGCTCAGACAGTTCTCTCAGAGTCTTTCTAATGTCATTTGTCTGGGAAAACGGTATATTTCAGTATCATTCGCTGAGACAGAGAGAACATAGAGTATCCTGGGAATTGTAATTTATATTTTCCAATTCACAAGCAGTTTTCCTTGCAAATATTTTAAAGAACATCTAAAAAAGTGTTACAGAAACCCCACTAATCCATCTCTCCATCATGCAACACTTCTCAGTCACTTGTGAAGCCGTAGTCCTCTTGACACTGATTGTTACATCTTCTCCCCCAAAATCGGGACATTAAAAAGAAATCTAAAGCCAGAAAGGTCAGAACTTGAGTTTCTGTTATGCTGACCTGGGCGGACTCACACCAGGGAAATCAGGGCATGAGTGGTAGCCTTACCAAATCTGAATGATAGCACTTCACATCCCTTTGCAAAAGTGTTAATGACTGCACAAGGTTTCAAGAGAAGAGGATAATCAGGTCTAAATTTGGAAATTCTCTTCCTCACATTCAATTTTTTCCCTGATTCCCAGAGGAAGACCACTCTCATTTCCCTGAAATGCAAAAAGGCATTTCTTATTTTTAACCTACCCATTGTCATCTAGGTCATTATATAGTGATGATTATTCAAAAATTTCCTCTTACTTTAGTAACTTGAAAGTAATTTAGTTCACTGTGCTGCACACAAGCTCAGAGTAGCACACCCAGTGACAGGACATTTTCAAACAACATTCAGTCGTATGATTCATTTCCCTGTGGCTGTTTTACATGAATACTAATACTTAGAACTTCCCTGCCAACAAGGATTGGCCTCTCGACCTACTTGTTTGGTGAGGGTGTCTTCCCTTAGGTATTTACCTCATTGTATCCAATTAGCAGTTACCATTTTACCATCAGAGTTCACTGCCTAACTGTGCCTTGCCAAGCGATACACTCTCTCTTTCTCTCCTACACAGACCTTACTGGCCTTTTCTGGCACAGCATCACAAATTTGGTCCTTGTGTCAAGATCATATATACAGACTTAGTACAGTACAGCAATGCAGAGAAATACTTAAGCTTTATCATGCAAGCACCAGAGACAACCATACAATCCCCATATGACCCTGGTTTCCACACTGCTTGTGTCCAAAACCATTTTAGTTCTGAAGCCAAATATTTTAATGGCTGCAGTAGTTCTCCTGATAATAGAAAGATCAACATAGGACAATTCAAGAAAGGACAAAGTGAGCCAAGAGTCCCCATATACTGTGCAAGTTGGCAAGTATATACACAAGACTGCAGTGTTCCTGTTCCAGTCTTCATGGACAGGAAAGCAGTCCCAGCCAAGGGAGATCTCATTTGAATTAGTGGCTTAGCATTTAGCCTGCTCTTTGCTAACATCTCTGAGACTGAAAGAATTACACAGTTGTTGGACACGTTCTAGTTGAGAAATGAGCTGCTTGGAGCAATATTCCGTATGTGCACTGACAGAGCTGGAAGATGAGTTTACAGGTCAGCTGTTTTCCTCTGAACAGGTGGATATAGGTAAGAGCAAGATGATACTATCACAGAGCATCTGCTATGTGTCACTGGTTATCACTGACTATAACTTGCCAGAAATTATTAGTGATGTAGAATGAATCATTTTACCTTGATGTATTCCAAGGATGAAGAAACCACACTTATCTAAAAGTAGCTAAGTCAGGTCTAAATGAGTTAGTTTAAGCTGCAGAACGAAGGTAGCCATATCAGCACAGTGTGACGCTTGTCCACAGAGCTAATTAATCTGTAGAGTACAGCGGTAATGCAGCTATATCGTTTTGGGCAGCAGCCCAGCATGGGCCTTCCCACAGCTCTGTTGTTCTTTCCTTCAGGAATGTTAACCCCACATCGACTGCCCCTTCTCAAGCACATCAAGAACTAGTTAGATTAAGCAGAGGCAAACTCTACTGCCAATTGGATAATACAATTGATTTTTTAAAATTTGAAATACAGAAATATACCACTTAAGCACACTTCCCATGTAACAGTCCCTCTGACAAAACTCCTCTTCAGAATCACAGGCCAAGTAATGCAGGACAAAACAATGGGTAAAGAGGAGAGGTTAGCAGAAAGAGGTATTAGACTGGAGATTGTTTAGTGTCATCCATGGCAGGGAAAGAAGAGGATTCTTTGTAATCTATACCTTCTCTTGAACACTGAGACATTCAGCTGGCATGAGTGGTGGTATGATTTCCATGCAACTAGTTCATTTTATATCAGTTAAATTTTATTTACATGAGCAAAAAAAAAAAAATAAATTTTATCAGTAAAATATCTGATCTGTTTCAGAAGCAGCCGCTTGATAAGCTCAGTGAGTGCTGATTTCTTCAGTTTATTTGCTAGATAAGATAAGGGTTCTCAAGTAAGAGGATTTTGTTTCTGTTAGTATTTTTCTATTATGCCTATTATTGTCTGTAAATTTCTATTACTACTTCTAAAAGACTGCTGTGAATTTTGTGTTGATCAGAAGAACTACGACTGGATTCCTGTAAGAGGTGCCTGTTCTCCAGGCCAATTATTAATCTTCAACTGATTAATGAATTACCCTAGAATAAAACCAAAAAGTCCATGCATGACTTCACATTGAGGTACATGCACAATTACTTAAACACTTATATACACCTTTTTTTTTTTTTTAACAAAGGTATTAAAATATTTTAGAAAAGCATTGACAGGTTTCTTTTACATCAAGTCTTTGAGCAATAAGGACAGATCTTGTTGTGCAATCAGTCACTAGTACCACCTCAGTTCTGAAGATATGGGAAGTTTCCCATTAGTTGTCACAGCACTGGATGGAGACTTTGGAAATAATGGCTAGAAATTCAAACACCTGAAGGTTCTTGTGAGGCATGCTGCCAACCTCCTGTGTCCCCTCCCTTTTATCGCAGCTTGTTCATATGCAGTCAATCCATCGTGAGGCTTGATGCAACATTTGCAAAATGTATACAAGTGCTCTGATAAAAAGCCATCCATGAATTTTATCATCATCATTATTTGCATTTATCTTACTATTGAGCAGTGTAATAGACTTTACTGTCATACACCACCAGTAACCTATGAATCACTGCCGCCTAACTCAGCAGGGCATGAACTAGCTGTGGAAAAATTTGACTTGAACGTAATTCCTTTTTCCTCAGAAGTATTCAGATAGAATTCACCCTTCAGCTGAGAAGGGACATTAGTTCGACAGAAATTCTTGATGAACCAGGTCCTTCAAGGCCTTGTTACTTGCATAAGCCAATAATACTCACAAGTGACAAAGACTTTTTAAAACTTGTCCCAAGTACTTTGTCAAGACTTGGACAGGGTGAGAATAGTACGGACAAGGTCATTATAAAAAACTTACCAGTAGGTGGCTTCATAGGTCTCAGAGACTGCAATATTATCAGAAAATGTCTTGTGGAAGAAAAAAGACAATTTTCTGCTTCTTCTGCAGGCTCCAGTGTGCTTACAGATATTTTAAACAGGTCTCTATTGAAGCAAAATTATGCATATTCAGTAGATTAAATGTAATCATGTCTACACATACCAGCTAAAGCTCTGATCTTTAATTGAACATTTCGCATCTGGACCACAGACCACTTAATACGAGATATCTTCTGTAATCAGGTGATTGATATAGACTAAGGAGGGGTAAAATGACTTTGCTTAGTCATTTCCACAGCTAAATTGACCTGTAAAGTCTTTGTGCTAAGGAAGGATTTTGTGTTCAGGTGGAAAAAACATGCCAGTAGTAATGGACGCTTGTTTGTAGGAGAGCTGCCTTTCACACATATCTGGTCTCTTAACAGCCTCCATTCCTGAAAAGAATTACAAAATTTTTCAATTTACTTGAAAAGTTCAGGTATTTAGTGCACTCCAATAGCACAAGACTCATAATAAAACACAACGGTATTCTTTTTCAGCCATATTTGTACATCTAGCTGTAATGACGTATACAGCTATGCAATTTAATAGCAAAACTGATGCATCCATTCAGTGGAGCACCCATAAACTAAGTTGCTTAAAAAAAACCCACCAACCAAACAAAAAAAAACTCCTAAGAGTTCATGAAGGGAGCCTAGCAAATGATACTGCTGGAGCAGGATTAGCTATACATGGAAGGCATGACCCAGGAACTACAGAGAGATCAATAACTAGTGGAAAATTCTGTGCAGAACACCCATTCCTCCTGGTTAATTTTTCCCTCTTTGAGCCTCTGAAGCATGTCAGAAGGCAGCTGCATTGGGTCTTCCACTCACTCAAAAGCCTTAATAAGGCATAAGATACGGAGAAGATATTTATGCCACAAGTACTTTTCTTGTGGGAGGCTTGACACACAATTTTCCAGGCATGGCATTCAGAGAGTAGTTTCTATTGGCATTAAAAAGAAAATTCAGGAAATTGATTAATGCTCTGTTCCTTCTTCACAGTGAGACTTCTTGAGTTGACTTCTCTTGCTCATTTTCAATGTCACAAAGTCACACTGCATCTGAACATGACAATTACACTGACATAGGCAGTGTAGTCTTCTCTTATAGAAATATACTTTTATGACAGCAGAGGAATGAATACAACTCAAGGAGCTCATGAAGAGCAGTCACAGGTATGCTATAATAATACTGCTATCACTGTCAATGAAACTAGGCTTAACCATACCTTGAGCAAACAGAAGGATTTATTGCTTTTATTAGTTAATGTCTGAAGATTTTCCTGTGTTCATATTTTCTTAGAAAATTAATTGTTCACCTGAACACTTTTCACTTATCAGTCTCCATTTTAAAATGTCCTACAATTATTTTTAGAAGTGCTGACCCTTCACAAACATAGGGAAAAGAAAAGGCAGTTCTGGAACAGTAGACAAACTCTTCACTTTGTGGCAATTTTGATGCATTTTCCTCTTGACAACAAGCCAATGAAAAGAAACAGAGCAGACACTCACATAGCCACTGGAGCACTGATGATATAAGCCTAGGTCACGCATGCTATCTTTTCTATGCACATTTTCTTGAAGCTAAGGTTGAGACCAAAAAAGATTATGATGGCATGTGCATCTAATTTAAGATTAATATTATGCCTGAGGGAAAAAATGGTACAGCCTAAGACCTGTAAACTACATTTCAAACCCTAGATTCCTTGGATAATCTCCAGCATTGAAAAATATTTCATGTTGATTTCATTGTTAATTTAAATTAGACTGTGTTGCATTCCGTTGAAAATCATAGATAAGCAAAGGAAAAGGTTGAACTGAATTATTTTAACCATTTAAAAATAATAATAAATTATACCTTCTTGAAATGAAAGCAGGTGATAAACAAAAATTAAATCCTTCAGTGGTCTCAAATCACAGTAATCACTTTTTTTTAATTTAGAATTTCACTGAAAGATACTAAACTTCCAGATCCTCTCTCTCCCACAAACACAAATCCAGTTTCTGACCCACTTTACTATATTCATTGCTTGTAAAGATTATTTTATTACCTCCCTGTGAGCTAAATTGTTCCTGTTTGGCACAGACTACTGGAAAAATCAATGCAGACCCATACTACCATAGAAAGAGTAACAGGAAACACTGGGGTTTCTCAGAACTCCCTGACTGTCCTGGGAGATGTGTCAAACAATTTAAGGCACCCTTTTAGTGAGGTACAGTATATTCACTGCTATTAATCTCACTGTGCTGGTAACAATAAAGCTCAATAGCTACTTTTATAGCTGCTTATTTTTAGAAGTTGCAATGGAGGAAGAAATGGGAATGAGCACTGTGATGCCCTGCATGAAAAACAGAGGAAGGCACAAGACTTACTGAAAGGAAGACTCTGAAAGATCAACAAGATGTCAGTAATAAGTTCATTCCACACAGAAAAAGAGATGCACTAAGAGTAGCTTTGTAAGTATTTGTTTTAAGAGAGAGAAAAAAGTAGTTTCATACAAATGGAGTCTATAGGCCTTGGTTCCAGGCAAGGTTATGGAACAAACTATCTTGAGTGCCATTACACAGCACATGCAGGACAATCAGGGCAGCGGGGCCAGGCAACAAGGAGGTATGAAAGGAAGAGCACGCTTGACCAATCTGGTTTCCTTTTATGACAAGACGACCACCTTTGTAGATGAGGGAAAGGCTGTGGATGTTATCTACCTAGACTTTAGTAAGGCCTTCAACATGGTCTCCCACAGCATCCTCCTAAATAAATTGGCTGCTCATGGCTTAGATAGGTGGACTCTTTGATAGGTAGAAAACTGGCTGGATGGCCAGGCCCAGAGAGTTGCGGTCAATGGAGCTAAATCCAGTTGGCGGCCAGTCACTAGCAGTGTTCCCCAGGGCTCAGTTTTGGAGTTGGCGCTGTTTAACATCTTTACAGATGATCTGGATAAGGGGATTGAAGGCAACCTCAGTAAACTTGCAGAAAACACCAAGTTAGGTGGGAGTATTGATCTGCTTGAGGGTAGGAAGGCTATGCAGAGGGCTGAGACCAACAGCATGAGGTTCAACAAGAACAAGTGCCGGGTCCTACACTTTGGCCACAAAACTCCCATGCAGCATTCAAAACCTTCAAAAAAAAATTAAAAATTCAAAACATAACATTCAGCCAAGTATATAAAAAAAAATTCTTCTTTAATTTCTAATCTCCAAACACAGTTTTGCATTTTTCAGCTACAGCGTTACAGGCTGGGGAAGGAGTGGTTAGAAAGTGGTCAAGTGGAAAAAGACCTCGGGGTGATGGTTGACAGCCAGCTGAACATGAGCCAGCAGTGTGCCCAGGTAGCCACAAAGGCCAATGGCATCCTGGCCTGTATCAGGAATAGTGTGGCCAGCAGGAGTAGGGAAGTGATCGTCCCCCTGTACTCAGCACTGGTGAGGCCGCATCTCAAGTACTGTGTCCAGTTCTGGGTCCTTCACTTCAAGAAAGACATTGAAGTGCTGCAGCAAGTCCAGAGAAGGGCAACAAAGCTGGTGAAGGGTCTGGAGGGTAAGTCTGATGAGGAACAGCTGAGGGAACTGGGGTTACTTAGCCTGGAGAAGAGGAGGCTGAGGGGAGACGTGATCGCTCTCTACAACTACCTGAAAGGAGGTTGTAGCAAAGTGCGGGTTGGCCTAGTGACAGGACAAGAGGGCATAGTGTTACTTAGCCTGGAGAAGAGGAGGCTGAGGGGAGACGTGATCGCTCTCTACAACTACCTGAAAGGAGGTTGTAGCAAAGTGCGGGTTGGCCTAGTGACAGGACAAGAGGGCATAGTCTGAAACTGCACCAGGGAAGTTCAAGCTAGAAATTAGGAGGCATTTCTTCACAGAAAGGGTTGTTAGGCATTGGAATGGGCTACCCAGGGAGGTGGTAGATTCACCATCCCTGAAGGTGTTTAAGAAAAGACTGGACATGGCACTTAGTGCCATGGTCTAGTTGACATGGTGGTGTTAGGGCAAAGGTTGGACTCGATGATCCCAGAGGTCTCTTCCAACCATATCGATTCTGTGATTCTGTGTGATTGTGGGATGACATACAGTGTGAGCTGCCTTTGCGAGCAAATAGAGAACAGACCAGACACATAGAAGCAGAGAAAAGAAGGAGGGAGGAAAAAAAATCCCTCATGCCTCATTTAATTGGAGTACAGAAAGTCTGTGTAAGTGTCACACATCTCAGGTGTATACAAGTCTAGGGTCTCATGAATCATCACTACTAAGCAAGTAGTATTCAACTTTACAATAGGAATCGATGTGCAATCTACAGTTTACTTTTTCCTTCTCACACACAGCTCAAAAACTTAGTTCCTCATGTTCATTTAACGTTGCTTTAGGTGTTAGTTTTCATTATTTCATAAGTGCCTGAAACTGCATCACTTATAAAGCAAACATTGTTCTTTGTTCATGTGATGTTTATTCATTCAGTCATCAGGTGAGATACTGGAAAATAAATACTGATAGTTTGGTTTTGAATGCTGTATTGCACAAACGATATAAGATCCCTTTTGGGAGAAGGATGACAGTACACTGGTTTCTTTGTGATTAGTCATTCTGTACTATTGCACCTTTTTCATCAGGAGGATGGTATAATACATATGGCTGCATAAAAACATCCATACTTCTCAATTAAAAAATTAAATGAACCTCCCTATGCTCATGCTCTACCTTGGCCTTTTGCCAGCATTTTTATGAATTCCACAGAAGAAAATTTAAATAAACAACTGATAAAGTTTGTACTAAAAAAGGACTTAAAGCTAACAAGTGTATTGCACTAATACAGTGTAATTTGTAGCACCTAGTAGTAGATAGTACTGACAGAGACTTTTGGACCAAGTGACTACCAGCCAACCCTGATTACCTGGCAAGCTGCTGCAGCTAAACTGGTTTACACAGCCCTGGAATGAATCGGAAAAAACAAAGTTCCAAAGATAGTTTAGGAGGAAATGGATAGTTTTAATGACACAGATCATTATCCAGCTAGTGAACGAAAATGGCGGTTGTGTGATAGCTGTTGCTGTCCTACAGGCATGAAAGTGCAATTCCCGTGAGACAGGTATTCATAGTCCATCTGACTCCAGTATTGATCTAAAGCCTATAGGAAACTTGCCAGTATATTCATTGCTTTCCATTTACTCCTCTGCAAAGAGTATAAAGTGTTGTCAGTGTGGGTAATGATTCAAAAAAGGCAAGGCTGAGCACAGAGCTCACCCCTAACCCCTGAGTTGAGGGAAACTGAAGAGGCTACACTGGGAAGTTTTCTTCCTGTTCTCCATGCCCTCGTGATCTATAAAAGATGCTACTTTGCAGAGCTCTTAGTGGGAGTGTCAGCGAGTTTTGCCAATGCTATATATTTAACTCTGAGAAAGCAAAAAAAACTGGTTTAAAGTCAAAGGGAGAAAAATCAATGGAACTCAGTTTGGCAACTGTTCATGTTTTGTGTCGTCGTTCCCCCCTCCCAAATATTGGTCAAAATATAAATATCAACATGACTTTCTTTTTTGTATTCTAAATTTTCTTAAATCTTGAGACCTAAGTTCTTCCTTTCAGTTTTTTTTCATACAAAAAGCCAGAAGCACAATTCAAGAATTAAATCCTGCAGTTACTCATATATTATAAAATTATCCCCGAGCATTCACAGTGAAACGCCAACATTTTCTGCATATACAGGATACACATGCAAATCTCAGTTGCTTATCCCTATAATGCTATATTTTATTCTTTGAATACATAGTTATAGTGCAAGAAGACAAAGCAAGATATTATGGCAATTCCATTAAAATTAACATGGAAAATAGTGACAGGCTACACTGCCAGAGCCAAATTCATCCATAGTGTGAGTCTGACAATGTCAATGGAATTAAATCAGAAATTAATTTGGGTATGGACATCCATATACAGATACACCACCGGATTATTTCATTGAGCAATTTTTTTCATTATGCAAGAAACCCAGATTGAAATCTAGTGAAACTGTATAGGCTAATCTGACTCAATGCAAGCTGGAAAGTTCACTGTATAATCAACACTCCTTAGCAACGTTGTATTATCTTTGCTTAAGGTGTACAGGAAATGATAAATGCTTGTGAATCTTGACGTGCACTGTATCTGTAAGTTTACATGAAAGACAAGTTGAACAAATCTCTTCCTGGGATGTGTGTGAACTACCAGTGAAAAGTTTAATGTAATTGCAGATGTGAAGGTGAGGCCATAGACGGTTTAATTCACCCATGTACCCTGAAGCAGCCATCTTATTTGTTAGATACTTGATTGTTGCATAATGTTGGCCGGAGGGGAAAAAACAAAAGGTGAAGAAATGAACAGGAATGAACAAGCTGTGCTGTGGTAGCTGTGTAACAGCAGGTGTTTTATCACAGAGCACCCGAAAGGAAGAAACGTTAGTTTTTAGATATATTGATTATTTTACTTTTTAAAAGAGTGATACAAGTTTTGTGCAAAAGTTTTAAAATAAAACCAAACAACAATGTCTGATAACTTCAAAATTAGGTGATTTTGGGACTAGAATTTAAATGTGTTTATGACACTGTGTTCCATAAAATCAAAGGTTTGTACAATGGTTTTCAGCATTAATTAACTATTCACAGAATCACCGAATGGTTGAAGTTGGAAGGGATCTCTGGACATCATCTAGTCCAACTCCCCCGCCAAAGCAGGTTCACCTACAGCAGCTTTCACAGGATCGTGTCCAGGCAGGTTTTGAATATCTCCAGAGAAGGAGACTCTACAATCTCTCTGGGCAGCCTGTGCCAGTGCTCTGTCACCCTCAAAGTAAAGAAGTTTTTCCTCATGTTCAGATGGAACTTCCTGGGTTTCAGTTTGTGCCCATTGCCCCTTAACAAGTTACTGGGCACCACTGAAAAGAGTCTGGTCCCATCTTCTTAACACCCACCCTTAAGGTATTTACAAGCATTGATAAGATCCCCTCTCGGTCTTCTCTTCTCCAGGTTGAACAGACCCAGTTCCCTCAGCCTTTCCTCAGAACGGAAATGCTCCAGTCCCCTCATCATCTTTGTTGCCCTCCGCTGGACTCTCTCCAGTAGTTCCTTGTCTTTCTTGAACTGGGGAGCCCAGAACCGGACACAGAACTCCAGATGTGGTCCCACCAGGGCAGAGTAGGGGGGGGAGGATAACCTCCCTTGACAGGCTGCCCACACTTTTCCTAATGCACCCCAAGATACCATTGGCCTTCTTGGCCACAAGGGCACATTGCTGGCTCATGGTCAACTTGTTGTCCACCAGGACTCTCAAGTCCTTCTCTTCCAAGCTGTTCTCCAGCAGGTCAACCACCAGCCTGTATACTGGTGCATGGGGTTATTCCTCCCTAGGTGCAGGACCCTACACTTGCCCTTGTTGAACTTCATCAGGTTCCCCTCTGCCCAACTCTCCAGGCTGTTCAGTTCTCACTGAATGGCAGCACAGCCTTCTGGTGTATCAGCCACTCCTCCCAGTTTTGTATCATCAGCAAACCTGCTGAGGGTACACTCTGTCCCTTTGTCCAGGTTGTTGATGAATAGGTTGAACAAGACCCCTGGGGAACATCACTAGCTACAGGCCTTCAACTAGACTGCACCAGTGATCACAAATCTCAGCTCTGCCATTCAGCCAGTTCTCAATCCACCTCACTGTCCACTCATCTAGCCCACACTTCCTGAGCTTACCTATGAGGATGTTATGGGAGACAGTGTCAAAAGCCTTGCTGAAGCCGAGGTGGACAACATCCACTGCTCTCCCCTCATCTACCCAGCCAGTCATGCCATCACAGAAGGTTATCAGATTGGTCAAGCATGACTTCCCCTTGATGATTCCATGCTGACTACTTCTGACAACTTTCTTTTCCTCCAGATGCTTAGAGATGAAATCCAGAATGAGCTGCTCCATCACTTTTCCAGGGATGCAGGTGAGGCTGACTGGCCTTTAGTTTCCTGGGTCCTCCTTCTTACCCTTTTTGACTGGCATTCCTCGAGTCCTCAGGCACCTCCCCTGTTCTCCATGACTGTTCAAAGATGATAGAGAGTGGCTTAGCAATAACATCTGCCAGCTCCCTCAGCACTCCCATTGGGGCCCATGGATTTGTGGGTGTCAAGTTTGCCTAAATGATCTCTAAA
>NW_009613637.1:99109-113527 GCF_000690535.1 Cariama cristata
CCAAGTGGACCTTAGCTTTCCTCATCGCATCCTTGCATACTCTCACAACATTCCTATATTCCTCCCAAGTGGCCTGTCCCTTTTTTGACATTCCATAAACTACCTTCTTTTATTTGAGTTTTGGCAGAAGCTCCTTGCTCATCCATGCAGGTCTCCTGTCCCCTTTGTTTGATTTCTTACTCACAGGGATGCACTAATCTTGAGCTTGGAGGAAGTGGTACTTGAATATTAATCAGCTCTCTTGGACCCTTCTACCTTCCAGAGTCCTAACGCATGGGACCCCTCCAAGTAGGTCCCTGAAGAGGCCAAATTTAACTCTCCTGAAGTTCAAGGTAGTAATCCTACTTATTGGCCTGCTTCCTCCATGCAGGCTCCTGAACTCCACCATCTCATGGTCACTGTAGCCAAGAGTGCCTCTAGACTTCACATCCCTAACCAGTCCTTCTTTGTTAGCACAAGGTCCAGCAGAACACCTCTCCTTGTTGGCTCATTCACCACCTGTGTCAAAAAGTTATCATCAAAGCTCTGCAGGAACCTCTTGAACTGTGCATACTGTGTTGACTTCCCAGCAGATATCAGGGTGGTTGAAGTCCCCCATGGGAAAGAGAGCCTGTGATCGTGAGGGTGTTTTCAGCTGTCTGTAGAAAGCCTCATCGACATCCTCATCCTGATCAGATGGCCTGTAGCAAACACCCACAACAGTGTCACCCATATTGGCCTGCCCTTTAATTCTTAGCCATAAGCTCTTGACTCATTGTTCATCTGCCAGTATACAGAGCTTGACACATTCCAGTTGCTCTCTTACACAGAATGTAACTCTACCACCTTGCCTTCCCAGTCTGTCCTTTCTAAAAAGTGCATAGCCATCCATGACAGCATTCCAGTCATGTAAACTATCCCACCCTGTCTCTGTACTTGCAATGAGATCATGGATCTGCAACAGCACTCAGATCTCTAATTCTTCCTATTTATTCCCCATGTTGCATGCTTTGGTGTACAGGTGTACAGAGAAGTAATCAAGCATGAAGGTTTCCCAGGAGGGGTGCAACAGAATCCACCATAGCCATACACACCCTTGAGGTGGTTGGCCTTCTGGTTCTTGGGAGGCAGCTGTGAGAGTTGGTCCGAAGTCATCCTGCAAAGAACAGTAATGTCTCAACATCGTCTGCGGAAACTTGGAGATAATACGCCAACACTCGAAAAGGGGGGATTGAAAAGGAGTTGCAAAGCATGCACTTTGTGATCTCTAAATAATTGGTGAAATAGATACCAAAAGACCTTGCAGATAGAGAAAGAATGCTGAAGCAAGTTGTGAAGAACAAAACGTAAGAACTAATGATACGTACAGAATGATTCATTGTGAAGGTCTGATAACAAAGTATCTACTTAAGCCTTTATTTTCTACGCATGCCCAAGAAACTGCCAAAGAATTACGACCACCAGAGTTACTGTAATCCTCATTATAATATGAAAACACACCTCCTAGCCGAAGGCTACCCACCTCCAAGGCAAACCACGCCTAAGACATTCCTCCTTGAAGATGGAGTCTTGTTCAGGGAGGCGGAGGGAAGGCAGAGGTTGGCAGTGGTCCATGGGACAGAGGAGGGGGCAAGGTGTGTTGCTCAGTATAAAAGATGCTCCTTAATAACCAAAGTTTGGAAGCTTTACCCACTGGAGATCACGACGATCGGAAGGACCGA
Organism: Cariama cristata; assembly: GCF_000690535.1. Classification (NCBI taxonomy): domain Eukaryota; kingdom Metazoa; phylum Chordata; class Aves; order Cariamiformes; family Cariamidae; genus Cariama; species Cariama cristata. Next base: position 100,810 of record NW_009613637.1, read on the forward strand.
CAGGACGCCGCCGGACCATAGGGACGCCTTGGATCCGTGATGGTAGCTATAACTCTCTCCCTCTCTCCTTTTACTTTACCTTTTCTTTCCCCCTTCACTCTTTCTACCTATCGCACGCCGCTTTACGGGCAACATAATAAAGTTATACTGATTGATTGAAATATAACCCCTTTGGCGTTTTCGCCTTTGATTTTGCACTTCTAGACCGGGGTTTAACGAACCATCTCTAGTCCTCCGTGATGGTAGCTATAACTCTCTCCCTCTCTCCTTTTACTTTACCTTTTCTTTCCCCCTTCACTCTTTCTACCTATCGCACGCCGCTTTACGGGCAACATAATAAAGTTATACTGATTGATTGAAATATAACCCCTTTGGCGTTTTCGCCTTTGATTTTGCACTTCTAGACCGGGGTTTAACGAACCATCTCTAGTCCATTACTTAGTGGACCATGACAGCAGCTAAGGAACATTTGCCATTGTTCTGGTTGGCCTGGCTTATTCCCCAGTTGGATGTGATGGTGTGAGCATTGCCACTTTGGACCCCACCCCCCAAGTCCTTCAGTTTAAAGCCAACCTTACCAAGTTGGCCAGCCTGCTGCCAAAGATTCCCTTGCCTCTTCTGGACAGGTGGATTGCATCCCTCTCTAACAGGTTATAGTCACCATTCCTGTCATGTTGCTAGCACACGCTAATACCAGCCAGCAAGGTCATATCCATATGACCACAACCAGCAGACTTTTTAATTTTTCTACGGAAAGACAGAAGAGAATTTCTGTGCAATGTATTTATCCATTAGGTAATTAAGTTGAAAAGCTTCTATTTCTCCCATTTTTTTTTGTAGTAAATGCAAGCACACAAACTATTATCTAAAAGGAAAGCCCTCAGCTTTAAGAAGGGATAACAAAAGATGAATGAAAGACAAGTAGAAGGTTGGTAAATATGTACTGATTTCCTAGTAGTGAGTTTTACTCTGAAGTAGAAAGAAAGAGGAAAAGTGGGGGTTTTTCTCATAACAAAGCTTATGCATCAACCATTACTTTCTCTCATTGTAATAATTTTTCACCCAGTTCTGACATCCTCACTCAGTGCTAGCTGCACTATATAACATACTTCATTGCCAGGGAGCTACTTGCACTGGGGGCTTTACAGGCCAGAGTTTCCAAATAGAACTATTTATTTTCATTAATCTAATGTAATGCTTGTGGCCACATTCTCATCTGACATGAATTAGGATTGTAGCACAAAGTTTCATCATTTTAAACAGTTGCTTTAAAGGTATGAACACAGGTGATCTGTTGACTGGTTCCAGATAATCCAGCCATTCTGTTTCCCGGTCAACAACTTAAAGAAGCTGAAATGGGCTAACCAACAACCATACAAGCACAGTCAATCACAAGTCATGTCCTCATACTTCAAGTCCATTCCCTCGATTCCCAAGTACCCATGCCCTATAATCTTTCTCATAATTTCCCACCTTCAAAAATAATTAGATATTTTTGGCTCCTATTATTCCAGGCTTTTTTTTAATCTGATGGTTACAAACTTTCTTACTTACAGACTAAACAGCCATTCACAACCATTCAGGCACAGTTTTAATGCCAAAATTTGCCCTTTAACTTAAGTAATTCACCTCTCTTCCTGCATTTACCTCCTATTCTAATCATGAAATATTTAGTCACGTACCCTTTCACCCTTAATTTTGCTGTCAAACCAGGCAATCTTTGTTAGTTCTTTCTCATAAGACTATCTTCATAGGCCATCTCTATGCATGTTCTGGACTGCATTCACTTCATTGTCCCATGCATCTCTCCATAGCAGAGATGTGGACTGGCATAAGCAATCTCCACACTGTTTCATAAAACATATATAACAGAAATACATACTCATTCATACATACACCTACATGCCTTTTGATTGGAAATAGTTTTAGTCAGTTTACAAGCAAAACCGCAGAATCCAAATTCTCATACAATGCAACCTATTACTTTGTCCTATTCTTTGTTTGATTATTTTTGGGACAAACACTTTGCAAATTCAAAACATTTCCTGGACAATTCTTAACAGTGCATTTAATTAGCCAGCTGAGCTCTTCTTCAGAAGGTATTACTAGAGCCAGGAACCTAGTCTTAACAAAATATTTAAGAGTTGGGCATTTGATTATATAATTAAATCACCCACAATTAAATCGGGGGGAAGAAAACAACAAAGAGATGAAAATACTTGCACTTCAAGGAAAATCTTAACTGCTTGCTGTAAAGAAGAAATTTCTTTTTAAGTGCATTACTTCCATAACACTCACTCCAGTAATGCCTTTACTTTCCAGTGCATCATTTGAAGGAGCGGCTGCAGAAGATCAGAAATTTCAAATAAGGGGCCAGTTCTGTTACAGACTATTGCCATATGTCAGAATTCTTCACAGACCATAGCAAATTTCTCACAGATCACTGTGAGGCTGTAATATCAAATTTTATTGAAAATACGCTATAACATGTTTGGGGGGTTTTGAGGTATCTGTAACTGACTCAAAGTCCACTAGTGACTAAGGCACCATAGCTTAGGAACCTCTGAACTACCGATTTGATGTGATGTGTTGATAGCTATCTTCCTAACTTACAATCTCCCACTCTCCCTTTCTCCCCACCTCCTTTCTTGTTTACACATGTGGCAATAGCGTGCTTCTAAGCCAAACCCTGACCCTTGCTCAAGTCTGACTCACACAGGAATGCAAACATTTTCAAACACAGATTCACAATAGTGAAATTTGAAACCACTACTAGAACAGGAACTGGTACTTATCAATAGATGATTTTTATACTTTTGCTATATATATTGCTATTAACAATATTTTAACAATATGAATGATTGACTATACAGTGGGTAAATTATACTGTCTACATTTTACAAGCAGTTCAGGGCTCAAACAGGATGCCAAAGTGCTTTTGGATCACACTGTAAGACATTGGCAGGATCACATTAGGGCTAGCAGCCTGGACTAGGACACAACTAAATGACCCAGGGTAGGGTCTAAGTGCTGCCCAAAATAGCGGTCCTACTTTAGTTGGACAAACATTGTCTCCTGCTAAGATCAACTCGTTAAAAGGAGGCAGTGACATGCAGCACAGTGACAAAGAGCTGTGCCTGGCACTACTGCCTGCATCTCTGCAAGGAGTCATGCAATCTTACCTCCTGTCTGAATGACTGTCTTTGCGCTATGTGATGAGCCGTGCAATCCTGCTAGGTGATTTCTCAAGAAAGATGAAACCTGCTTTCTGCCTAGGTCTCATCCTCATTAAAAATGCCATTACAACCTGCTTCAAATACTGATGTGGAAGGTGCCCTTTCACTTGCTTTTGCTTCTCAATGAATAAGTTAATAAGTTTCCTCAAGTAGTGCAAACTGCTTTACCCTTGCCCTTCACTTCTGTGTTGTCAGGTGAGAAAAGCTCTAGAGTATTCTGCCTTCTCATTTACTTTGATTATTTACAGTCCCACTCTTGCCTTCACTGCTATAATTGCTTATGAGTTACACAAAATCAGTCACTTGCCTTTATTCGTACTGAATAGCCCCATAGACTACAGTGAAGGCATGCTGAGTGCAGCATGCTTCAGTTTATGACATCCATGAATCTCACCAGACTGAAGAACTTTAACAGGAGCAGTAATTCAGAGTAACTTCCACTGTCTCTGCAAAACAGGACATGGCTTCTACCTCACCCTTCCTCAGACTCTCAGTCTCTAAAGTTAAGCCATTTCATGATGGTTCCCAATGTGTCAGGATACTGTGTTGATTCCCAATAAACTGAATGACTCAAGTATGAGTATCATAAATGTCAACAAATGTATGCACCTTCCCTTCTAAATGTACTTTTAAGAAAACATGTACCTACAAAGAAACAACTATTTGTAAGTAGAGACCATAGATCTGAGGTTATTTAGATTCCAGGATTAAGAGAAATTCAACTGAAAACCAAGATCCAAAGTCTACACCCTAGTTCTGGCATAGCTACTTAGGCAAGCCTTATTACTGTGCAAATAAAATTTAAAACCCAAACAAAACTGAAACCAAACCAACCAACCAAAAAAAAAACCACATAAATGTACTGAGAATTATTCAGGAAAACCCATCAGAGCTCAATCAAATCCTTGAACTCCAACCTCAGTTCAGATTTCTATTGCAAGCCCATTTACAACTCATCTTAAAATTAACCTAATGTCAAAGAAATTTGCATCCCAAAGACTTCACATTCTCAGTTTATCACATCTCTCTGTCCCTTCTCCTGTTTTAAATGTGACCAGCAAAGTGTTTGAAGAGGGATGCACTTATATTGAGAAAATAAACTGCAGTAAACCACAGACAATAAAACCAGTGAAAATTATTGCATGAAACTGCAGTTACTTAATACCAACCAAAAAAATCCTCTCCAGGTTCTAAACTTTTCTTAGATGAGACTGTAAAATTTCTACCTACAAAAATTGTGATGCAAACAGTTGTTAGATATGGAAGTAGTCAGACAACTATAATTCATTATGGTCATGACAGAGAAAGAAGGCTCTTCCTGGTCTTCTGATATCCCAATCTACTCTCTCAAGTATCAAGCCAGAAGAAAAGGCCATACCAAAGTGACAGCAACAGCAGTCATAGAAGCATAGCCTGCTAAAGCAATATTCAACAATAGGCGCAACCCAACCATTTCTCTACCCCTCCTACCTTGAACTATGCCTTGATGCAAAATCTGCTCTTTTTCCAGCTCTTCTGCACAGCCAACAAAAGGCATATTGCTTGTGTTATTAACAAGACTGACAAAAAGCACTGAGCCTGTGAAAAATGGGATAAGTACTTATTGACGCCCTAATGTGTTGGCTGCTTCCTCTATTTCATTAGATCTAAGGAGCTTTATTATCAATCAGCCACGTCATTCTCTCAGAACAAAAGAAATTCAGGTGTGGGGTAAATTGTTCTTTAATGTACTGTAGACAAACTATGCTTATATTGTCTTCTGGTTTTGCTGCTTGAGAGATTCTTCCCCACAAACACAAGCAGTTGGATTTTTTCCCCATTACTCTTTTAATCTTTGTTCAGCTGCCACCATGGCATTTGGGATTGCTCAATACAGTTTTCAAAGCACTGCATCTGATATTTATGAACCTATAAACTGGTGCTGTTTGTTTGAAGCAGTTCAGGCTGTTGGCAGGGTTTGTTGTCAGTTTTCATTGCAAACAAGTTCTGACTGCATTTCAGGTTCATTCAGAATGAAATCTTGAAAAATCTGGTAAGCGCCACTAAACAACTTCAGGCATGTCTATATTCTTATCAGCCTTGAGTGTCTTAAATACCTTCTGAGGAAGGAACAGATATGAACTTGTCCCCACTGTCCTCCTTACATGCATCCCTTTCTTCCAGCATCATTAACAAATAGCCACCGTAGTTTCAAATTAATTTTCCCAAGGAAACCCTATTTCCCAGTCCTACATTTCCTGATATATACATTTACTGGGAAAGAATGAAGACTAAAAGGTATACATTTCACATTGGCTCAACTCAGTGTGCTATGCAGACTAGGTAATTTCAATAGTGGCTTGGCAGTTATATATCCTTCCAGCATCATCCCTGCCACCACTCTATGACTGTAGCCCAGCTTTTGTTCACTCCAAGGATATCCTAAGCTAAAGAAGGACAGAAATCTGGAAAACACTACTGTTTTCTACCTGCTTTCCTACTGTCTCCTCTTTCTCCATCATTGGTGCATCATCATCCCAGAGTAATAGAAATGGTTACACCACCCATCTTTCTGCTTATTTTTCCACTGTTTTAAAGACTCTCTTCACATTGTACAGTGGAACAGCTCCCAGACTGCAGAGCACTACAAGGTGTGCTTAATGACTCCTGGTGCCACAGTAAAGACTGCAGAAAGAGTTTCATCAATATCTCATAATTTTGATGATGCTCCTCAGAGTTGTATTTTGCAAATAAGAGGTTCACATAGCTCTACTTGCCAAAGCCAAGTATAAACAAGCTCCTTTTATTAAAGTATTTATATGTTCTTTATCACCACAGACAACTGTATGAGTAAAATAAACAATACCAGGTGTGCTGGTTTTGGCTGGGATAGAGTTAATTGTCTTCATAGTAGCTAGCATGGGGTTATGCTTTGGATTTGTGCTGAAAACAGTGTTGATAATGCAGAGATGTTTTCATTATTGCTGAGCAGTACTTACACAGAGTCAAGACCTTTTCTGCTTCTTATTCTGTCCCATCAGTGAGCTGGCTGGGGGTGCACAAGGACTTGGGAGGGCACACAGCCAGGACAGCTGTCCCCAACTGACCAAAGGGATAGCCCATTTCAAATGACATCATGCTCAGCATATAAATCTTGAGGAAGAAGAAGGAAGAGGGGGACATTTGGAGTGATGACATTTGTCTTTCCAAGTAACTGTTACACATGATGGAGCCCTGCTTTCCTGGAGCAACATCTGCCATGGTGTTCAGCCATGCATGTGGCTTCTACTTTACCTATTAAACTGTTTTTATCTCAACCCATGAGTTTTCTCACTTTTACTCTTCCAATTCTCTTCCCCATCACACTGCCAGGGGAGTGAGCAAGTGGCTGTGTGGTGCTTAGTTGCTTAGGTGCTGGCTGGTGTTAAACCATGACACCAGGGAATGTTCTTCACATGAAAATGCCATTTTCCAGGCCATTCGAATCATCTCTAGCATGGTTTTGACTGGGGCCAACTAGCAGTGTCTCAAGTAATTCTCAGCAAATGTTGAGTTTAACACAAGCCAAGGATCTTTTCCAACAGGCAGTTTGCCACTCCGTTTAAGAAAAAAGAGTTTAACCTTAAGATCACAGTCAGACCATACCACTTGGCATGAAGGCTAAAAATACTCCCTAACATTATTTAATTTTCTAGTAAAAATGTAGTAACAGTCTCTAAGTATTTCTCAATGCTTAATCTACTAAGCTTCAGCTTAAGGTGGGAGGAAGGGAATAAATATTGTTACAAATTATGCTTGGCAAAGGCATAAGGAGTATAATGCTTACTTTCTCAATAGCATTTAGGTGTGCAATTCTCACAACTTCAAAGATTGAGGTAGGTCTAACTTTATTCACCAAGGACATCCATGGGTAGAAAGGGCTTCAAATCCACCATAAGTTAGAATCCAAACAAATGGAACAAATTTTCTTTTTGTGGATGATTAATGCCAAAACTGACCCTGTAATGCTGCCACCACTAAGCCATAGTAAACGTGACATTTAAGCAACTTCAAGTATGACTCATCCCATGCTAAGACAGCCATCTAAAATATGTAAAGTTTCCCTTTAGTATAGGTCTTCTCTACTAATTATGAAGACAATCTTGATGACTATTTTGGTATATATACCTTAATTTTAGAAGGTTAAAGCTATGTGAGATGAATCTCACATTTAATCCACCTGTGAGACTAAAACTGTATCTGAATAAGGAGTGACAGGGGGCAATATGTCTTAGGAAGGTTATATTTAGACCTTTGGCTTAATACTTTACAAGAAGAATTTGAAGCATGAACTCGAAGAATTCACAATATAAAATGCAATCATTTTACTAACAGTTTTGCACAATTTCCAACATTTTTTTCCTCCAAATGGTAAATTTTAGGGGCAATTTTTTTCATTATCATAGGCTCAGTGACCTCCAGTTAAATCACACTCATTTTACAAAATTCTTATCAGTCCCTTTTATTTCTCACAAACGAAGGTAAACCTGTAACTGTTGTTAAAGGTTAAGAAGTCAGAAGGATTTGTCACTGAAATGACACAGATAAAATCTGCTAAGGAACATCTGCTCTAAGAAATTTATTATTGCAATACTTCCTAAGTGCTCTCTTGATTATCTTGCAAAGGTCTGCATACTAACAAATCTGCCCAGTATCAATTTACAATGGATGTATACTTACTTCTTAACACATCAGAAAAGCATAAATGCATGAAAATTTCAGGCACAGTCTATCATGCGACAACCTTGATTATAAAAGATTAGCTCCAGTGCCACATGCTTTGTCATATTCTGCATCCCAGATCTATATTTCCTGTTCTCAATCTTAAAGCAAACAGTGCAGGCAAATTCTTTGCTCAGATACATCTTGGATCCCCAAACAAATGAGAATGAACGTCTTGTTTTCTTTTGGTGAGAACCATTATTCTTTGCAATGGAGAGATATAAATAAATATATATCAAATTATGTAACATGTCACAGAGCAGACAGTCACAAGATGAATTTGTCTTCTTTCAAGGCATAGTCTGGGCATAGATGTTGAGAAAATGAAAACAGTACTGCTGTTATAATGTACAGCACGACTCATTTGACCTGGAGATAAAGGAAAACAAAGCAGCAAAGGTATGTCACTCTAAAGGATACAAAACCAGAGAAACACCAGTGCCCTGGTTTTGTGTACAAGTTTTCTCAAAAGACAAAAATATTTCCTTTAGATTTCCTTCTCTTTATCAATATTGTTTTATTCCCAGAAAGCAGTACTGTAGGTCACTTGCAGAGAAATCGCTCCTTGTTAATGGAAAAACAAACCAACAATATATTTACTTGGCTAATGCACTTCCCTAGGTCACATTATACAGGAAAGCTTTTAAAAATCATTTGTTTGACTGATCATATTATGATCTGAACTGTTAGCTACTCTGAGTAGAAGACCTTGTTTTAATGCAAGGGCTTTAAAGGTACAGCTGAGATGTGAAAGGATGGAACCACTTTGCTGCAAAGCAGCTGTATGTACAGCAGATGGAAACAGTTTCAGCATCAGCTCCCAGAAACTCTGCTGCAAACTCTGCTCCTGACCCTGCTGTAAGAAGGGACAATCCCAGTCACCTAGTAAAGCTCCTACTGCCATGTTATGGGAGAGTGAAGGGGACATGTCACAGTGTACAGCCTGTTCAAGCACAATTTACCACAAGAAATATGGCCACAGTAAACTCATTCACCTTTGTTTCTTGCAACGCTCAAAACAAGATTTTTATAAAGACAGAAAGTTACTTCCATATGTGCACATGCACATGCATGCACACATTACATATGCAAATATGACATTACTCTACTATTGATCTGTTAATTGCAATTACTCTTAAAAAGAGAAGGTACAGAAATGGAGATATATCCATCCTCACCAAGAGAAACAGAATTTCTCTGGTCAGGAAATGAGATACCTTTCAATTGGATTCACTTCCCTTTTAATTTTCTTGTTCCCTTTTTTCTCCTCTTCTCATCTTGTCTCATCTCATCTTGTCTCTTTTCATTTCCCTTTTTGTTCCCCTTTTACTCTTTGCTTTTCCTCTCTCTTCTTTCTCCAACCATGGCAGTCTAAAAGATAATCTTAGATCTTTTACTACTTAGATATGCATGGATGATAATACAGCCATACCAACACAGCAAACCAAAGCTAAGCAGTACCAATTCCAGCTACTTCTGTGCTTGCCACGTGAGACAAAGAGAACTGGAAAAATTGTCATAGATACCATAGCCACAAGTGCTGGAACATCTGCCTCCCTTAGTGTTTCTGGGGACATTTCTGCAGGGTCTACTCAGTCACATTCTTGTTTCCCTATTTTATTCAGTTAATTTGCTAGTAGTCGTGAACTACTCTTCATCCTCCATTGCCTCCATCTCTTCTCCATAAAAAAGATTAACTTTACAGTCAAATGTACATTAGCAGTGGTTACATTTATGCACAGACTTTCTTCTACCTTTTTTCAGGATTTCTGGACCGCCCACTCAGTCCCCTCTGTACTCATACGACACTGTTGAAATCAGCAGTTCCATCACTGGGTCTCGCTGCTTCTCCTCAAGCAGCTGTTTTTTAGAGGATCATCCTGTAAAGCAACCCGCAAAGACCTATGCAGGTTACCGTATTTCCGATTACTAGACTTTCATCCACAACTGCAGGCTCATCCATCTTAGGACATGGTCCCATGGCTAGCGGGAGATGGTTCATGTGCAGAATTACTGCTTTTCCTGTGGTGTTACACCCCACAATGCTGCACTGCCTGCACATCACAAGCAGCTGAGATCAAGCTTAGCATAGGCAAAACCTGTATGTTGCCTGGTCTATAACCAAGGTGAATCCCTCCAGCCAGGATCACTGCAAGGGGCTCACTGCTCCCTGGACAGCAATTAGGGCAAAGTGATCAAAGGACCTCTCACCCAAGACTGAACTGGATACAGCTCCAGAGGGGGAAAGGAGAGAGGGTGGGAAGTGTCCCAGGGAAGAGGGGATCCTCCTGGTGTCTCCTGTCTGTCCCCATGACCACCTGCAGGGTGACCCCTGGTCCTGCAGAGCCATGGCTACATGGTTGCATGAGAGGGCAGCGCAAGAAGCTTTCAGTGCTCCTCAAGTGCACTTCACTTCCTCAGTCAGGCTGGGCTCCAGTCATGAAACAGCTGTCCCACAGCAAGGATGGCTCAGAGCCACGGGTCCTGGTGTGGTCTCTCCAGCCCCCTCACTTGCCCTTACAGGAGGCAAGTTAGAAGCTCGAGACAGGAGCTGCATGAATTTTTCTGCTTGCACCAGGGACACAATTTGCATTCAGCTTGAGCATCGGAGTTTGGAGGGCTAAGTCCTGCCTTGGCAGAAGGAATCCAAGAGGAGAAGAGGGAGGAGGAGTTTTGTCTCTGCCCAAGGGCTCATAGTTCTTTTCAAGACAACTCAGAGTCAGACCACCTCACCCAGAAAACTTTGCATCTCTCTACCTAAGTCAAGGACATTCACCTACGGTCCTTGTTTTCCTATTAATTACTGTTTTGAGGGGGGCATCTGCCCGCTTTGTCAAGAGAACCCCTGGGAGCTCGCTACTGCCCAGCCAGTTTGCACTTGGTGTGATGCCCAGGACCTGCTGAGCTGGGCAGTGGGGATGAAGCCTGGGGCTTGCCAGCTGGGTGATGCTGCTCTGGTGGCTGGGACAGCACAGAGGACAGATCACTATGGGAGATGACCCCAAGGACAGAACGAGGCAGCCCCACAGCAGTTTGACTTAGGTACTGGTGAGTGCAGCATGCAGGGGGAAGGCTGGGCTGGATCATAGAATCATAGAATCATAGAATCATTATGGTTGGAAGAGACCTCAAAGATCATCAAGTCCAACCGTATACCCAATGCCACCATGCCTGCTAAACCCACTATACCATGTCTGAAAGGACCACATCTAAATGTTTTTTGAACACCTCCAGGGATGGTGAGTCCACCACCTCTCTGGGGAGCCCATTCCAATGCTTAACAACTCTAACAGTGAAGAAATTCTTCCTAATATCCAACCTGAAACTCCCCTGGCACACCTTGAAGACCGTTTCCTCTTGTCCTATCACTAGTTACTGGGGAGAAGAGACCAACCCTCACCTTGGTACAACCTCCTTCAGGTAGTTGTAGAGGGCAATAAGGTCCCTCCTCAGCCTCCTTTTCTCCAGACTAAACAACCCCAGCTCCCTCAGCCCCTCCTCATAAGACTTGTGCTCCAGGCCCTTTACCAGCTTTGTTGCCCTTCTCTGTACACCCTCCAGCAACTCAGTGTCCTTCTTGCAGTGAGGGACCCGACACTGAACACAGTATTCAAGGTGCGGCCTCACCAGCGCAGAGTACAAAGGGATGATCACAATGGGGGATGATGGGGGATGAGGCAGATGCCCGGGGGATTTCTAACCCAGATGGAGAGCTGAGCCCCTCAGGGCAGGGCATGGTACCGCCCTCGGGGTTGGGGACAGAGGTGTTCAGGGATCCCAGTGGTGGCAGGTGCCCAGAGAGGCGTTGGGGATGTGCCAGGTGCCCATGGCTCCATGGGACGCTTTCGGGTGGCAGGGATGGGGCCTCAGGAGACTCTGCCCTGGTGACTCTTGCTCTTTCACGAGGCACACGTGGGTTTGCCATCAGGTAGCTTGGGCAGGACAGGCCCCATGCTGTCTCAAGTCAGGGCCTGCAGCCCCTTCAAGCCTGTCAACACCAGTGCCTAAACGCTCTCCTGGGGCAGCCCATGGCTCCCACCCGTGCAGTGTTCACAAAGCCTGCCCTTGCTCTCTCCCACCTGCCTCACCCCTTCTACCAGCCCCCAGCTCCACACAGCTCCTGCCCCACTCCCCTAGCCCCATGCTCCCTCCCATCCAGCCCTGCTGAGCCCCCTTTTCTCCCTCCTCCTCCAGACCATGACTGCGGCAATTGCCCTCATCCGGGCTGTGCTGGCCATCCAGCACGGGCTGAAGCACCATCACCAGATAGGCGCAGCCACAGCTGAGCCGATGCAGCAGCATGAGGATTATGGGCATTAGGAGATACTTCAGCTGCTGCTGCAGGAGATTGAGCAGAGCAGGTACACGGAGGTAGCCACGCTCCTCTCTGTGTTGCAGGAGTGGCCGGTTTGGACCGCTGCAGGAGCCCTGATCCTGATCGCTGAGGTCTACTGGTTGGCCAGGGAGCTCAAGCTGGCCTCTGACAGCTGCAGTGAGCAGGACAGCTCCAGCAGCGAGGAGGAGGATGAAGACCTCAATGGTGCACACAATGGCGTCACCTTTTTGGCTCCGTCCACTCCATCACCAATGCAGAGCCTGCCCAACGCGTGCAAGGTGGTGAAGGAGCTGGTGGGTGACCTCCTTGGTGTCTGCTGAGTCCTTTGCAAGAGGACTTTCATGCCGCAGATGCACCCAGCCATCGGGACGGATGGTACCTACGAAGCCTGGCACGTCCAGGAGAA
>NW_009613638.1:0-2912 GCF_000690535.1 Cariama cristata
AATTTTAATACTAATAAAATTAATAAAATAATATTAATAAAATCCTGAAAACAATATCAAGGGAATTTTTTTTAAGTAAAACTTGGCATGTTATTTATCAGAAATGTTAGTGTAAGTGGAATATACAGCAATAGATGGGATGCAGATAGGTTTATTAAGTAGATGGTTGTATCTGCGTACCCCAGAACAATAAAGTAAGGACCATAAAGGTGCCGTTCTTGTAACAGTTGCTAATGAATATAACTGCTCTCTTGCTAATGGACGTTAACTGGCTTTAACAGACTGCATTTTCTCTGCAGTTTGCGGTTATTTCGGAAGTTTGACAACTTCAGGATTCTTGTGTGTGGTGGCGATGGAAGCGTGGGTTGGGTCTTGTCAGAAATTGATAAGCTCAGCTTGCACAAACAGGCAAGTGTGCATACTTATTTTCCTTGACTATACTGACTAAACTTAATTTTGTATGCTTACTTTTCCTTGACTTGGTTCTTTGTCGTATCTCTGTATGTAGGCCAAACTCAATAGTTGCTGTTAAATGAAAATTTTCACTAGGGTGAACAGGACAAGTTGTATTGGGGTTGCACAATTTGATTTACAAGCTTTAGACATCGGCTATATAATTAACATTTGTTCCTTGACATAACAAGCATTTATAATAGCTTGTACTTTTTCTTTTTAGTTTTCAATAGTAGATTACTCCTCTGTTGTGTTTCAGTGTCAGTTAGGAGTGTTACCCCTTGGTACTGGAAATGACCTTGCTCGTGTCCTTGGTTGGGGAGGATCCTGTGATGATGATACGCAGCTTCCTCAGATTTTGGAGAAGCTAGAACGAGCCAGCACGAAAATGTTAGACAGGTAAACCTAAATGTGCATATACATGATTTACCATGAGATTCAAATTGTATTTGTTTGGGTTTCTGATGGCCTAAATGGCACTTACTATTCAGTGGTTTTGGTTTTTAGGGTGCAGGTCATAATCACGAGGGAAGCCGAGATAGTACTGGGGACTGCTCTTCAAAGTCCTTTTTAAATGTTGAATCAGTGTGTTGTCCAAAGATGAACAAAAGGTGACAGTTTATTGCATGACTGATGAAGCTGCATAACTGCCTGTTACAAGAAGTTGTAAGCATTAAGAAATTGTATAGATTGAAAACCATTTTGGGCAGTTTTATCGAATCCATGCACACTATTAAATACCATTAAAGGTAGCATCTTTATTTAGGAAACACCTGAGCTCTCTGTCCTTGGATGTGGGGAGAACTTGCATTGTGTGCTTTCACCCTTCATAAAATTTCCTGAGACATCAGCTGTGAACAAAATGCTGGGCTAACTGGATCTTTGGCTTGATGCACTACTAATATTTCTGTTTGAGGCATTTTCTTAGTCAAAACCAAGAGATCTTCCCACTCATAGTTTTGTGTGGTTTCCATCCATAAAGCAAAAGAGCAATCCCCATTTAAAAAAAAAGTCAAAGAAGATGATGGTCATGTCATTCCAATAAAGGTGTAACACTGTTTTTGAGAGGAGTATTTCTTACTCTGTTCCTTTCTCTCATGGCTGTTTCTGTTCTTGCTGTAGTTGCAGACACTTGAATGTCATCAAAGGGGATTTTATTTTAGGGGTTTTTTAATGGAGAAACAAGTCCTTTTTTATTTTAAGCTTTCCTGCAGACTACTTGATTGATTGATTTACAGCAAAGTATGTAGAGAAATGCTTGTTACTGATCCTTAGAAATAATTGTTGGCCTGGGCATTCTGAAAAATTTGTAGCTTAAATCATGTTTGCCTTTTTCTGTACTGAATAAAAGCTCTGTTTCTTTTTTTTCCTCTAATTTCAGTAGCCTTGTACCCAAGGCCATCTGCAATGATTACTTGTTCTTTTCAGCAAGCTTTGAAGGATGTTGCTATTAGCAGTTTCATACTATCTATGCTGTAGAGTGCTGTCCATTACCTGGGGAAAAAATAGATGTCAATGAAGATACTTCACCATTTGCTTTGTTCTCATGCCTGCCTCCTCTAGTTGAGATGAAAAGCTAATGTTACCTTAGAGCTTGAAAACATGGAACATGTCTATTTTCCTTTGACTTCTGCAGTTAGTTCACACAAATTCTTTTATATTGTGAATGTTGTGCTGGAAAACCTTTGTTGCCTGCATTGAATGTCTCATGATTTGTTCACAAATAAGGCTTATCATCAAATCACTAACAAATAATCTGAGCAATAAAGCAAATTATTACCGTTAATCTCAATTATTTCACCCGTATGCAATTAGCTTACAATTAAAAATTAAGCTGCTTTTTTTATTAACAAGTTATTCTGTTGTTTGACAATGAATCTTCTTTTTATTGATATGTTGGAGAAAAGAAGAAAACTAACAATATCTGGAAACTTAAAAGCTGTTACGTTTCTTTCAGGTGGAGTATAATGTCATATGAACTGAAATTACCAGCAAAGCCTTCTATTCTTCCAGTGACTGCAGAAGAGTCGGAGGAATGCCAGGTGGACTTTAACTTTTGTTTTGTTGTTTCATATACTTAACTTTGAGATTCTGGGATGACAATATTTATAATTGAAGCACTTGTGTGAAAAATAGAAACTGATATTTTGTGATCTGCTAACTGAACTGAGTTAACATCTGTTCATGGCGTGTATCTCAAGTAATTAGGTTTCCAGTTCTGTATTATTTGCCAAAAATGAATGAAGATAAGGAGTCTTCAGCAGAGCAGTCAGAAAATTTTCTTTGTGAAAAATATATATTTTTATATGTATGTATGTTATAAATTAGTTTTTATATATTATGTAATATAGTATTTTTACATAAGACTATAATATAGTATTATATTAGTATGTAATACAATAACATTATATATTTGCTATAATTATTATATATAAAGAATATATCACATATGTTATTTT
>NW_009613638.1:2943-22538 GCF_000690535.1 Cariama cristata
GATTTAGTGTTCTATTATTGTATAATAATATATATACTATAATAACATATATAAAATATGTTTTTCATATATATGTAAATGCAAAATGTTTGCTATCTTGAGTTTGGAATAACCATTGAAAAAACCCCAGCATTTCGAAGGCAAGAGTTGTATTCTGAAAGAAAGAGAGAAGCTTTTTGCAGCGTGAGTTAGATAGGTGATACCACCCAACTTCCTCTTTGTTCTTTTGGAGAGCTCAAAATCATTAGTGACCTCAAAGAAAAGCTTAGTCTGTCTTTCAGACTAGACTTGTGCTTGTACTATCTGATGAGGTTTCAATTTTGAGAGAAAGGGAAATGCTTTAATCAAATTAATTGGCATGAAAAGTCTGACTAAAAATGAGAAAATAATATATTCCTAAGAAAGTTAATGCATATCAACTTTAGCTCAAAAGTACTTGAGAAGCAATAATTAATCAGCAGGTTCTTGAATAAGGTAATAATTCAGGCTGTTTTAATTGGCAAGGAGGTTATAACCTTTGACAGCTTGCTGGATATAGAGATGCAAAAAGGCTGGGGTTCCACTGGCTGGGATTTTAATGGGGTTGCTTTGCACACAGCTCTGTTTTCAGTGTCAGCAATGCAGGCCAAGGCTTTGTCTTTTTCAAGACAGTTAAAATTTTTAAGTGTATCTTCGTCTTGTAAAGGAAAAAATAGACATTTTGTTCTAGTTAGTTCTGGCTTTGAAATTGTGTTTACCTCCTCCTGAAAACGGAAGGAACTGCTGATAGAAAATTTCTTTTTTGGAAAATCAGTTCTGTAGTCTATAGTTACCTGCCATTACTCTTGAGTTGGAAAAAGCCATTTTCTTTTGAGTATCCTGTTCAATATCTATTTTAATGTTTTTTCCATTGTTTATTGAGTTATGATATTTCAGAAAAAGAATAATTAACCTTACAATAGGTAATGTATTAAAGAACAGTTCAAAAAGTAAATAGAAGTATATATCCAGTTCTTTTTTTTTCTCTTTCCCCAAGTTTCAGGAGACTTATTTCCCTTGATTTGGTTCCAGAAATCTTATACTGATGTTTGAACAACAGTAGTTTGTTCTTACAGATCAGATGGTTACATCTTGTTTTTTCCCTTGAAATGGAAACTGATTTACTGTCAGAGTTCTACAACTAAGACTGGGTTTTAGGAGAGAAAAAAAAGGTTCTGTATCTTGCTGCTCTATACAAAAGGTAAAAACACACTGAGATATTTTAAGAGATTCTTAAAGGAAGCTGTCAGAAAATTTCAGAACTGCATTTATTTTTAGCTGTAGATTTGGAATTTGGTTAGAATTTTCTTTTAAAATTACGGTCTGGATCCATATCTATTTTGAGACAGGATATAGTGTATGAGAATGCATTTCTGATCCATTATGAATCTTTTCCTGAGTATTTTGGAACTTATAATTCTTCTGTGCAAGAGAAGACGGACAATGCACACATTCATTGTCTCGAACGTTCTTGTAAAGACTAAGCTCTAAATGGTTTGATCCTTAAGGATTGGTTTTGATAACATTATACCAGTTTAGCAGCCTTTGTCAGTAGGGGTACTTGGGGAGTAAGAACCCATCTGACAGTAGAAAGAAAATTCTAGACTATAACTATAAACTTTTGATTTATTCTTAGTTGAGCAACTTAGTTTGAGGGAAACTTTGCTTGTTTAAGAAATAAAAGATATTAGATTATAATAACTTAGGTTGTTATAAATCTAAAAAGAAGGTAGATATTTTTCTGCCTCATAGACTATTTTTAGCCTAGAAATAACTATTTTCTCTACTGGAGGAAAAGAACTGTGGATCAAGTTCTCAGATGCGGTGTTACTTTCAATATTAAAAATCTGGTACATAAAATATAGTATGCAGGTAGGATCTCCATTGTAAGCTGCTTGTCGTTGTATTACATCTGAAATGGAAATCCTGCTATTTTTGGAGGCGTTTTAACTCACTGCTTGGTGTTAAGCTGCTGAAACGTGTGGAAATTGAAGTCTTTTTTCTCTCTCTTTTCAGATATCTGCTTATGAGGACTCAGTTGCTGCTCATCTTGCAAAAATTCTCAATTCTGATCAGCACTCAGTTGTCATATCATCTGCCAAGTGAGTTGATCAGTTTTACGTACGATGTGTGGGATAAATCTTCTGTGTAACATCATCATCATCATAATAATAACCTTCTATCTAAGCCTGATTTTCTTATGGCTGGCTCAGCTGGCTTGGCTTAATATATCTTGATTTATATCTTTTAGAGTGGATGTTTTTTCTGCAAAATTTTTATGTAGTACAATTGTACTGGATAGCTTAATACTAAACACATCAACATTTAAAAAAATCACGATATTAAGTGAATTTAAATCAGTCCAAATCAGCGGGCAGCTTAAATGTGAAACTTACTGTTACTAATGCGAATATGAGATCTACGTCACATTACATTTCTTCTGTTTTGTTTTATGCATATCCTTATCTTTAAAAGGACAAATAACTTCACCAGTGTGAAGCAGAACTGCAGGCTAAGTAGCTTTGTCATAGCTCTGTCTGTATCAATTCAATCAATAGTGGTCTCAGACAATAGGGATTTTTTTTCCCCAAACTGAAACACTTAAAAATGAGAGATAATTACTTGGCAAATCATGCACATCATCTGACATCAGAAGTATTCTGTGTATACCTTTTCTGTGAAAAAAACCCATCTTGTACTTTGCCATATGCAAAAGACCAGTCATAGAATCCTCAAAAATACATATGAATGTCATTATGTCTTTTTTTTTTCCTGATAATTAATAAAATTTCATTTTTAAAGTATACATAGCACATGTTGAAAGTTAAGCTGCAGGATATTATTGTAACTCCAGATTCTAAATTGGATCTGTATTTTGTTTAATCTGTTTAATTTCTGTCCAGTAAATTTCAACCAAATGAACAGTACTAAGCAATTATCCACACCTCATTAGTAAGTTTGCTGTCTGTCTGCAGTGTAGGTAATAAGAACCACGTCTTTCTCTGATTTACACAATGAAAATTCGTTGCAGCCACTGCAGTTTACATAGATACGCCTCAGGGTCAGCTGTGATTCAAAAGCATGAGCTGTGCAATGGGACGTGTGTGGCCATATGCTTTCATCTAAGAAGTGCTCCATTAA
The DNA here is from genome assembly GCF_000690535.1 of Cariama cristata. NCBI lineage: Eukaryota > Metazoa > Chordata > Aves > Cariamiformes > Cariamidae > Cariama > Cariama cristata. The sequence goes on from NW_009613638.1 coordinate 6,103, forward strand.
AGTCAGTAGATTTTCTCCATGGTTTCTAGGCTCCATCTTTGCATGGGAGTTTGCAAGACTGGGTTTGAAGTTATCAAAGTGAATGCAAGTTTGTTAACTCCTCTGGTATGGAAGGTGTACAAGCAAGGGAATGGATAAAATTACTCATGTTTATTTCAGTTCTTAGAATTAAGAGACTTAGATACAATGTGAGCAAAGGCTTAAATAAAAGGGAGGAAGAGTTTTTGTTTTAAAGCTTGGCGCTTGAACTTTGCAAATTATGGAAGAGTATTATCTGCTTTGCAAGTATGATCACAGAGTTCAGTTTCTAACAAGAATGATGTATAGCAGTATGCATATAAATAAATTTGCCATAAGAATTTAATATTCAAGACATACCTATTTTATTTCATTTGATTTCTCCCCTCTTCTTTTTCTTATCTGAAGAATATTATGTGAAACTGTAAAGGATTTTGTTGCCAAAATTGGGAAGACTTACGAAAAACCAATGGAAAATGCAGAGGAAGCTGATGCCATGGCCATTAAAGTAAGACTATAACTACATTCTGTTTTAAAGTTGTGGATTTGTTAAAGTTTATAGCTCATGGGTGTTTAATTTTCAGATTGCTCCAGGATGCCCAGCTTGGCTTTCATTTCAACCAGTGACTTTAAAATTCTTCTCTTCTTATTGCATAGAACAGTTATTTCCAAACCATCTTTAAATTCTAAGATCTCTGTGAATTCCTTACACTTTTTCCTTCACAAAAGATGAAGTACATGGTAATGTACATAGAGATACGTAGTTTTAGGGATTAAGTTAGCTACCGGAAAACAAGAGGATAATGAAGCAAGAGTATGCTGGGAGAATGAAGGGAGGAGAGACTACAATGTTAAAAATAGTGGTTTAAGCTGCAAGTTGTAGAGATCATGTTGCAAAAGCACTGGAAGAAAAACAACAGGAGGATTTCATATGTGGCACAAAAGTTACATGAGCTGAAAAGAAAAGAAGAAAACAAAATCACTAACAATCCCAGAGTCAGGAAATGTACTTGCTAAATGGCAATTTGTGGTTCACGTTTCTATTCAGTGCACATTTTAGAAAATGAGTTGTTTTTTTTTTACTGTTCCAAGGCCAGACAGTGTTGACTTCCTTTCTCTTAAGCACAGAAAATCATCTCTTTTCCAGTGTACCTAAAGAGAGCAACTGCTTAGTGATGGGTAGGGGTGTTTGACAGTGTGTGGTTCTGGCTTGAGCCTCTTTGCTCTGTGACAACTCACTTGCTTAATGTACAGCTGTGTTGCAAAAACAGCCCCATGTGTCTCAGTCCAACAGCTGGGCATGTCTCCATACATTATTCCTCCAAATTGGGGTATTGAGCACCCATAATTTCTTATAATGCATGGTATGGGCAAATCTGTGGTGGTTCTCTGTGCTGCAGGCCATCGGGAGAGGAGTAAGATCTGATCTGTACCCTAGTTATGTGGCAGGCTGAGTTTAGCACAGTATGTTATTTTAACCTGAGTGCAGGGTTTTTTTTGTTATAATTGCTCTAATTTGGTTAGGTGTCATAGGGCATGTCTGCAAAAAAACCATGCAGACCTACTGATAATCTGACGTTCCGAAATATTGAACCTGTGTTTGGATTTTACATAAATGCTTACATAGACACCTACAGTTTTAAATATAAACTGGTACTTAATTTCCTGAAAATGTTCACATGTTCACTGGGTGTTTTGTGTTTGTGTATTCTTTTCCACTTTGTCTTAGTGCTCCGAGTTAAATGAGAAGCTAGACCTATTGCTCCAGGCTCTTCACACAGAAGCCCAGGCTGCTCCCATTCTGCCAGGCATCACTCCCCCCATTGTGGAAGAAGAAGCAGAGGAATTTTCAAGTGAAGAATCCTTGTCTGAAAGTAAAGAGCAATTAGCAGAGTGTGTCTCAAAGTCTTCCACCCAGAAACTCTTCAAACCAAGGGAACAGTTAATGCTTCGTGCAAACAGCTTGAAGAAGGCTGTGAGGCAGATCATTGAACAAGCAGAGAAAGGTGCACATCAGCAATGTTTTGATCCTTACTGATAGAATAATGATGATTTTTTTTTTAACCAGCATAAATTTTCATTATTAAAATTTGATTTCTACATTCTTACAGAGATAAAATTATATGCTTATTACAAGCTGCAAGGAAAAGAAATGCAGTTTGTTTGGCTGTTGATGACTGCGTATATGAATACGTATGTATGCACGGATGTGCACATATAAAAGGGTACTTCTTTTGTAACTATTATCCTCAACAAAATGAAAATTTCTGGCAGCAAATCTTTATCAATGGACAATGGATTGCTAGACTCTTTTTCACTGAATTGGCAATAGAAATCTTTTAAACTTCAAGCTACAGAAAAAAAGAAGCTAATTTTCCATGTATGCAGTTTTTCTTTAAAAATCTTGAAACTTTCTGTCTTTTATTTTAATAATCAGTTGTGGATGAGCAGAATGCTCATAGTGAAGAACAAGTGAACCAGTCTCCACTAGAATATAGCAAAGAATTGGATGAATCCAAAGAAGAGGAAAAAGAGGAAGATACAAAGGAACTTGAGTCCCCATCAAGTGAGTAAATTAGGAATAAAGTAATTTAAAATTATGCAGTCTCCTTATGGTTGCATTATGGATCATAGTTGGCTCCATAATTAAAAATACTAGCATCTTTTTCACTGGAAACTAGTCACGAATTTTAATAGATTTGAATAAATAAAAGTTAAGGGAAGAATGCAGGAGATGAGATAACAGCCTTTTGGAATGTGTTTACAAAGCTGAAAAGGTGTTTGTTGGAGAGAAGTGCCTGCATTTAATCCAGCGTTTACACTCACCTTTCTACATGAACCTGAGCAGGGACTAGAGCCTAGGTAACGGTGGCAATAGCATTTCTCAGTCGTAGGCCTTTTAGGGCATATTACAGGAATTTCTGTCAGTCATTTTAGCTCAGGGGGTTTCAAATTGTGTGAAACAGACATATTCATTGTATTGACAACAAAACCCTGATGTCTCAGCTGGGAACTTACCGTGAGACAGTTACTAGAACAGAAAGAATGAATATTTAAGTCTTCTATATGAAGTGGAACAGTGTAAAACAGGAAAGGATATAATAGAAACTGGAACATGGAAGTCTCCTGACAAGTGGCAGTACTAAGGGCACCCCCTCTATTTGTTTTATCCAGAACAGAAATTTGAATCGAAGTCTTTGGTATCCTAGAGCTCCTTCGCATGAAAAATTTCTTGCGTTGTCACAAATACAGGTCATTAGTCCAGCTATTTCCTTGCAGCTATTAGCTTCTGTATAGCAAGCCATATAGCAAGCCACTATACCAAGCTACTCTTGCTTTCCAAGGTCCAGAGCCTCTACCTGCTCTGTCCTTGGTCGGATGGACTTTATCAGCTGCTGCTGTCCAAGTGCTCCTGCTTTCCTGTAGGACCATCATTCTGTCCTCACTATGGGGCTCTGCAGGTTACTCTCCAGAGAAAGAACGACAGTGTGGGTGGCCCATGCTGGGTTTTAAAATGCAACAGAAGGAACCCAGTTGTATTATTTGTATCACTAATTGTACAAAGCAATCAGAATATCTGAGTTTAAAACAACTTGCTTGGAAGGTAGCATTTTCATAAAGTAATAGCCCATTTTGTCACTAAGCTTTCCTTTTGGCTATTCATTGTTTGGTTTGTAAAATGATATATAGAGAAGAGTCATCTCCTGAAATAGCATAGATAGTACTAATTCCTAAATTCAAATGGTAAGGTAAATTCTCTCCTTCATGTGTCCTTTATGAAATCTGCCAGTGACTGGCTGCAGTGGAAGAAGGAAGGGTGATTTGTCTATACAGGACCCTCACTTCCATCCTCTCATGCTTGATTTTTGGCACCAAACCAATCCAGCCATGAGAGATCATGTTTGGACATTTTCCATCACAAACATCAATACTGCATTTTGTGTTGACTGGTAGTTCATGTGCTGGGGTTGTTGAAGAGTCTCAAGCTGCATAGTAATTTTAGGAAAGCTGCTTCTTACTATAGGTGGAAATTTCAGTCTTTACCATATTATCAAAATGGACAGTGATGCACTGCAGGTGAGGTCTCAAGATGATCTGCAACTCATGGAGAAACACTGGTAGCTGGTGGACAGCAAAACACATCCTCTAGATATTTGGTGAGCAACTTCCTGTGGCAAAATGAGCAAAGTTGTTTGGGATTTGCACCTCCTTCTTTTACCCTAACCCACACCAACATCCTCAAAAAGTGTAGTCCTCATGAGGCCCTGCTCTGAAGCTGGTGCCTGTGTTGGTAGCTCCTACCTTAGAAATACAACATTAGGCTCTTGGGGCTTCTGTTGATTCAGAATCTCACATTTCCTTTTGTCCAGGAATCGATATCAGACTTTCTCCAGTAATTGTCTCTTTATTAGCCCTTCTCCTTTTCCTTTAGTTATAGGAATCAATGCTTGTTGGTTGTCCAGTTTAAATAATAGCTCATAGAGGATTCTGACCCTATAGATGACCCAATCCTACTGCCATAAATATATAATAAAATAAAAATATACACATATGTATATCCATATGTAGAAATATATGTAAACCCCTTGTTTCTTGGTGATAAAATTTCTGCGTTCATTGGGGAGCTATATTATTCTTCATACATCTGGTATGTGTGAAATAGAGTGCATATTAATGCTGTCAGTGGAAGATAGGTGTTTAGGGACAAAGTGTGAAACATGAATTCAATTATCTGCAATGAAACATCATTTTTACTCATTAGGGCTCTGTAGTTTTTATCAGAGCATGAACAGCAAAAGTTTATCTTTATTGCAGTCATCCCCAGGAGTCTCATCTGTCAAATAAAGAGCAGCTGCTCTGTTGATTTTCCTATTTAATATAACTGCCTCGTTCCCAAGTACAGAGAGAACAGCCTGTGTGAATAGCGTTGTGAATTTTGCAGTAGCATTATGAAAAATTACCATTAATTTTGTTCTGAATATTATATTTTTCCCTCTGAGGATCTTCCTGGTCATTTGATGAAGATAATATGTTTCCATATGTTAATTATCTTAATCTAAATATTTAATAACTCTCGTTAGATTTCACTTGCAGTTTTTATTTCTTTTCATTTTTAACATTATTACAGTGTTTTGTCGTGCACGGATACTAATCATTGTGTTGTATTGTTATCATGCAATACTATAGCATTTTGTGATAACTGCTGAGGCTGTTACACAGATGTTAAAGTCAGAAGGAGCTGTCCATTTGGGCAGACCTTTCATATAAAACAGTCCAGAAAATTTCACCACTTATCCCTGTCCGTGTCTAATAATTTCTGTTTGACTTAAGCAAGTCATCCAGAAAGGTGTGTAATCTTATTCCTGGGATACAAGAGGATGAAGAGTTTGGCATTTCATCAACTGTTCCATGCTAGGTTATCATCACTTTAAAAAAAAAAAGTGAATGCCTGTAGCCTGGCCTGAACTGATTTGAACACAATTTCTAAACCATGGTTCTTGTTACTACCTTTGTCTCTAGAATTTCCCACTCTGCTCTTTCTTTCCATTAGTGTCTTCATACAGTACGTCCATGTTAACCTCAGGCTGAGTTACCATGATTGACGTGAACTGATCTGTCCCCCTCCTGCCATAGAAAAGGGTGTATTTTATCCTTCCCACCACATTCCTGGTGGTGGTTTTCTTCTGCTTGCTTGGTGCTAGTCCTAATAATTCTGTTTTTGCTGAATTACTTTTCAAGTTTTGAGAGGAATATATCAGATCACTTTGAGATCATATCATTTTTTGTTCTGAGCTTCTTCAGATGGTCAAGGATGAAGTTGCCCTAAGCTGAAGTAGTTTTAACATGTGAGATAATTTCAAGCAGACGTAGCCAAGAAATGTCTATGATCATCTGGTGTGCAAAAGCTTTCTACATGCACATGGAAATGCTATAGCAAAGCACCCAGCTTTCTTCCCTGGGACACCAATTTCTGGCTATGTCTGACGGGAGTGAATTTCACAAAGATTAACTTCCTCAGGCTAAAGCAGGCACTGCCATATTTTCTCAGTTTGCATGAAACAAGTTTTGCCAGGAAAGTAAATTAGAGCACCTGAGGTCAGCCCTCTGAAAAGCCTGTCCTTCTTCATCACCTCCAGAGGCAGCTCCAGGGATAACTGGCCACACTGAGCTACCAGTTACTTTTTGTGAACATCTTCTCTTTCCCCTTGATTTTCTTCCCCTTCTTTTTCCTGAGCCTTTGTCACCAACAATTACATCAGCTACCAAACCTTACTATCTGTCACAAGTTTTTGTTGATCCATCTTCTGGAGAATTTTAACAAATAAGTGATTTCAATTATTTTGGGAATTGCTGGAGTTTTTTTGTGAAAAAGAAAAGATGATGGGAAACTGATGTCCCCCACTATCTCTGTAGCTGCAGAAGACATGTCTGAACATGGCTTTTTCCCTTCCCTTGCAGTTTTTAGTTTGGTTGTAGATAAAGATGCCAGAGTTTTGTCTGATGTTTTCCAAAAGCTGATGCAGGCAGAGGGCCCACTTTAGCTGCTTGAAGCAAATAGTGTGGCTCAGGTATTTCCATGCCCTATGGGTTAGAATAGCTATCTATATTAAAATTGTTATAAATAATAAAACACTATATAATATAGGTCTATTTATAAGTAAATATAGATTGAATTTAAGTTTAAATTTGTATTACTTCATTAACATGTTTATCATAAATTTACTACAACATTAAATACTATTGCTTTTTAAGGTGGATATAAGGCAGTTTTTGCTAGTAGCTTGAAGCATAAGTTGGGAACTCCTCATATTGAATGCCATGCACACGTGTTAATTTTAATTTGTGCCTGTCACTTGATCTGTTTCTGAGTTTTCTTCCCTGTATTTAGAAGAAAAATTGTGGTGTGAGAGGGAAGGACATTTGTCATGGAATGGTAACAGATGAAATTAATGCTTTTGAAATATTTTCAAGGCTGTAAAAACTACGTATTTGGTAGTGTCATAATAGGTCTGATTAGTGCTCTTACGTCTTCTGCGCAGTTAAAACTGCACCAAGATCTCCAGATCGACGTACAAGCCGAGGTATCCATTCTCAGACAGGCTCTTTCTCTACTCCAGCTTTGGCTGCAAGCAAGGAAAACCTCCCAGTGCTTAACACTAGGATTATCTGCCCAGGTAATTATGATTTTGCAATCTGCTGTTCCTTACACTACTTTAATATTGCCTTCTGTTTCTCTGCTTGCTATCAAATAATGATTTTTACTTCATGCCCTGAATTTGTTTGAACCAATATACACATCTTTGTTTTATATCATATAGTAGGAAATGCAAAATAATGTAGAAGATTCGTGATCGTTTGGCACAACACCAGATGTGGCAAAAGTGTTCAGTTTGATTCTGGAGGACGAAAAATGAAATTCAGGATCTTAGAATCATAGAATCACAGAGTGGCTTGGGTCAGAAAGGACCTATAAAGGTCATCTAGTCCAACCCTCTGCCATGGGCAGGACATCTTTCACTAGACCAGGTTGCTCAAAGACCCGTCCACCCTGACCTTGAACACTTCAAGGATGGAGTATCCACAGCTTCTCTGGGCAACCTGTGCCAGTGCCTCACCACCCTCATCATAAAAAATTTCTTCCTTCTGACCAATCTAAACCTACCCTTTTTCAGTTTAAAACCATTGCCCCTTGTCCTGTCACTACAGACCCTGGTGAAAAGTCTCTCAGTCCTTCTTATAAGCCCCTTCTATATTTTGAAAGGACACAAGAAGGTCTCCCTGGAGACTTCTCCAGACTGAACAACCCCAACTCTCTCAGCCTGTCTTCATAGGAGAGGTGCTCCACCCCTCTGACCATTTTCGTGGCCCTCCTCTGGACCCGTTCCAACAGGTCCATGTCCTTCTTGTGTTGGGACACCAGAGCTGAAGGCAGTACTGCAGGAGGGGTCTCATCAGAGCGGAGTAGAGGGGCAGAAACACCTCCCTTGACCTGCTGGTCACGCTGCTTTGGATGCAGCCTAGGATATGGTTGGCTTTCATTAGTATACTTAAAGCATAATGGAACTGAGCTTCCATTTTTCTTTAGGTCAATTTAAGTGAAAGCTTTTAGAAAGTACTTTTCTTTGTTTACATGCATTACACAGTGTTCTGTAGAGTGACATTGATACTAGTCAAGGTAGGCATGATGATGCTGTGATCTTTTCACAAATTAAACTAAACTATGACTCTACCAGTTGTAAAAATGGTAAGCGTATTCCTTAGGAATATTTCCAAAGGAAAGGACCAAAGGAAAATCATGGACAGTTTGGAGATGAAGATTAAACTAAATAAAAAGCTCCAGTAGTCCTTTTGGATGTTAAGTCACCCATTTGGTTACTATGTAGCCAGTGAGTGTTGGCCTGAAATCCTGAATTTTCTTTGTTTTTTTTCTTTCTCAATGGTGGTACCTGAAGAGTCAGCCACCGCACTGCAGCATAGCTGCCTTTCTGCTCAAGAGAGCCAGAGACCCGAAAAGATAACCAATATAGGTAAAAATTGAGATAGAAATGCAATCATTCCTTATATGGATTTGATGAATTTTGTCTCTTAGTATGTGGCTTATATTATGACATATATGTTTCTTTGTTTATCAAATACAAATTGGTTTTTTGTTTTTTTTCTGTTGTTTTTTTAATCAGGTTTGAGGGCTGGTCTAGCTGCTTCTATTGCAGGAAGTTCAATTATTAGCAAAATGTTGCTAGCAAACATCGATCCATTTGGTGCTACGCCATTTATTGACCCGGATCCAGATTCCCTGTAAGAATTTTTTTTCCAAATGTACTGTTTTGCTTTAGTTTTCTTTAGGCTTTTTTTAACTTTTTTTGTAATCTCTTTTTTTTTTTAATTGTCAAATTCTTGTTTGCTATCATTCAGCAGTAGACCTCAAGGTCTGAAAACCGGTTGGATTGTGCTGGTTTAGTTACGAATAGTGCAAAATTGTCTTACAGCAGCAGAAATAATAGGAGACATTTGCTCACTTACTCCTCCCTTACTCACTTTGGGTGGAGGGGGACAGGAATCCTTCAGACCTGGGTTTTCCTGCCCAAACTGCTGGTCTGAACACAAGCTCAGCCGCCAGCAAGATGTTGAAGCAGGTCTGGGCACTTTGTAGTGTAGGAAGAAGAGTATTCCCCTAAAGACTGGAGCAGAGGGGTGGAAATTTTGTGTCCTAAGCTATCTCTGCTTCCCAGCACTGGGTGTACCATTGGCAGAGACTTATGGATGGTACCTGGGTTGTGGGCCGTGGCTTCCCGAAAATAAAGCACTACTGTGTCAGCAGCATCAGCCAAACACCTAGCACCAGCATGCCTAAACGCAGCCTGGGTGCTCAGCCTGGTGTGGTGCTGCTGTCTCGGAGCTGTGCCCAGGGCAGCTCTTCCCTCGTATCCCACTGTTATTTGGAGTATGGTGGAGGTAGTGCTGGTTGAGGGTATGGTACAGTTTCTTCTTTGCCCTACAGGAAGTAACTTGCACTTGCAAAGGAGCTAGCAACCAATCGGCCTCTTGGACTGCTGTTGGGTTTCCTCAGGGAGACTCAGAGGAAACATCTCTTGATGTCTCTTGGTTGATGTATCTGTTCTGAGACCAACCACGATCTTGGTCAAAGCTCTGTGTGTCCAGGTGCTGTGCATATGTGCACCTAATTATCTCTTTTCTTCTAATAGGGAGGGATATTCAGAAAAATGTGTCATGAACAACTACTTTGGAATTGGGTTAGATGCAAAAATTTCACTAGAATTTAATAACAAGCGAGAAGAGCACCCTGAAAAGTGCAGGTAATATAATTGTCAGTAACAGAGCCAAGATGTTTCCATTATTTTCTTTGCCTTATCTCTCTATTTGAATTTATTAACTTTTTCTCCTCCTACAAATAAAAGACATAATAATGTATGTATTTCAATATGTGAATCTTGTTTTACCTTTTCTCAGGAGTCGGACGAAAAACATGATGTGGTATGGAGTTCTTGGCACAAAAGAACTACTGCAGAGAACTTACAAGAACTTAGAACAAAAAGTTCAACTTGAGGTAAGTTTTATTTATGGGCAGAATGGGTATTTTTGCTTTGGCAATGTGTAGTGAAGAATTTGGCCTTCCTCTTGAAATCTTTTAGAGTTCTTCTGTCAACCCATGCTGACCTCAAAGGCACTGTGTAAAAATGTGCTATGTAAGAGGTGGTTCCCCAGGTGGGGTTTTGGAGTAAAATGTCACTACCTAAATATCCCAACATACCCAGTATAATGTTTTTTGTAATTACTGGGTTTTAAAAAAAATAAATTACTGTATAGGTAGGATATGTTTCTTAATGTTCACTGCATCAAAGGGGGAGACCAGGTTTTAAGGACAATAACTGAAATGAACATACGCTAAACAGAAGGAAGAGATAAGGAGTCTTAATCCTTCAGATTCATTTTAAACTATCTGAAAGCTTGATTACACATATAGGGAGAGCACACAGATGATCTTAGTCAAAAATTCCTGACAGAAGAGGGGAGATTCTGAATGTGCATCACAAGAAGCCCAGCTACACCAGTAGAGACTTTCTCTAATAGGTGTTTGAGAACCACACAAACGAAGCAAGATATTATCACAGCAACAACAAATGCAGTGTAAATTATCTAAACATAGTTATTTTTTTGTCTTTTAAATTCTAACATAAAATCTAAGTCTTCTTCACGATACTGGGAACTTAAAGGAGATATAAATGATTAGCAAATGCAGAAAAAGACTATGAGATGGTTACAGTTATTTTCACCCAAAGAATATCTAGGCTGGATTTTGACAGAGAACATACATAATTTCTCTTTTTACTTCATGCTAAGTATTTCATACGGAAGTTCACAATATTTATATGAAGATAACTTTTAAGTTGAAAGAATAATTTTAAGTTACTGGAAATCTTTCTCACTCCTCTGAGATTTAGGAGGATTTTGTGTGGTAGTGGCAGATTGCTGTTATCTAAGGATTGAGTAATTATCAAGGAATTATGCAGTAGTTAGCAAATATAATGACAGGAAAGAACGTTATGTATGCTGCAGATAGAATTCTAATTTAAGGATCTTTTGAATAAGATTCAAATAATATTCAATAAGACATTCAAATCTGACCTTTCCATAATTATTTTTGAATATTTCTGGAAGTAAACCAGCAAGTAGAAATTTCATATTTAGTGTTGCCTTGAATAATATTAGCCTTATGCTAAAAAGTGTGATGAGGTGCACAACACTGGAAAATTAAAAATATCAATTTCAATATCTATTAATATCATAGCATATTTTGGATAATGTCACATTTTCATTAAAATGTTAAATTCTGTCTTGTGGCTGAGATTAAATCGTAAAAAGAGAGCCCTAAGTACATTCTGGAAATAATTTTGCATCTCTTTCCCCTCCTGATAAAATTGCTGCAGATTTTTTCCTTATTTCCTGAGGATTTCTCTTTCATTTGTGTAATTTTAAGATCCTTCTGTGGGACTGGTAACTTGCAGTAATTTAGCAATCTTCTTTAAAGCCAACTTCACATGCAAATTCATGATCCACAAAGTGACACCTGCATCCAGCATTTATGACCTTATATTTCTGTCTTGCTTCAAATCCACACTTGTGGCACTGCTGCAGGACTGCACTTTTGACTCTCAGTTGAGTGGTTTGAAATCATTGGGCTTACCTCTGCAGGCAGTTGTACTGCTTTAAGTCAAGAGTCATTTCACTGATGTCTTTAAATCTACTCTTGGCCATAAGTATGGTGAGATTGACCTACGTCACCCCATGATTGTGTTGCATAGGACTTGGAGTTGCTTATGGGTTTTGTAGAATAAAGCGGTAAGAAAGAAGGACTGAATGGTCAGTCACAGGAGCGACCTCTTGCCTGCAAAATCAACAACACTCCCGCTTAATGGATTTACCTAAATAACAAGTGTATTGCAATTGTGGGAATGCCAATATAGGATGGAAGACCAGTTACTGAATGGGTAAATGAAGCTTTTTGTAATGTCCTTGGCGATCTTACTGTGTGCACTCAGGGAGATAGCTTTTTTCATCGCAGAAAGATTTTTAATCCTTGATAGACAGCGCATGGTCTAAGTGCATGAGGAATTTCACAATAAGGGATGTGAAAATGTTTCTTTGAAGAGTCATGGAACACCTCTACTGTAGATACCACAGCATGTAGTATCTACATGTTTTTCAGCTCTACAAAAATTGGTTCTAAGTTTGGGAAGAAGAGGTGTGTATTAGAGGTGCTTCACAGCATAGAGGGAATCATCTTGTGTCAAATCTATTAATGACTCTCCTCCCCTGCCAGCTCTGTTGAAGCTTCATGTGTTAAAAATGGCTGATTACTTTTATCACATTATTTATATACTAAATGAGCTTTTATCCATTACAGTGTGATGGACAGTACATCCCCCTTCCAAGTCTACAGGGCATAGCCGTGCTAAACATTCCCAGCTATGCTGGTGGGACTAATTTCTGGGGTGGAACCAAGGAAGATGATGTGAGTAACATTAAAGAGAAGTAACTGTCTGAGCGAAACCAGCAATAAATACCATGAACTGCTCTTCTCATTTAATTTTAATAGCAATAGCGTATGGTTTGGATAGCAACTCTTATTCAGGGAGACTGTTTCAGTTTAAACTGGATTGTCTTGTTGATTTTTTTATTGAAAATATATCCCATGATTTTTCACTATCTATTGCCTTCTGTCATGTCCATTGCAGCAAAATGTTCATAGTAAGGCTTAATGATTTTTTTTTTTTAAATGGCTCTATGAGTATTTTTTGGAAACTAATCTGATAAACAGAGACACAAATAGTTTCTCTCTATATTGTTTTACAAACTCCTGTAAATAACGTTTCTCAAAGCATAGATTCCTCTGTTTGCTGTATTCTAACAATAAGCAAGGTGGACAAGAATAATCACTCGTGGTTTATATTTGAATTTTCCTCCTGTTCTTGGAACAGCTTTGGACTAAGGGATGGTGATTTCGAAAATGAGGACTGATGCGTGCAGTGACTCATAATTTAGTGGGGGTAGTAATGTGTTTTTTAAATACTATTTTCAATTACCTTCTAAAATATTTTAAGATATCTTTTTTCCCTTCTTCCTCACATCTCCTAAGAAACGTTACCCTACATGGATACCTAAATGTCTTACAACTTGGAGCAGTCTTGCTGCTGCCATCCACTTCACGCACAGTGCAACAATTGTAATTACTAGCAGATTATCCTAATTCTGCATGTCCTGATTTAGCATGTGTGAGGTCTGAATCGCCTAAAACCGTAGTTGCAAATTAGCTTGTGATCTTAGTGTAGACAATTCAGTATTTTTTTGCCAAAATGCTTTTGGTTTCTTGTGAGTTGTTATCCTTTGCTTTTATATGTGTGTATATATATATATATACAGACACACATACGTAAAAGTCACAAAAAATATTTAAACATGTTTCAATGTCCTTTTCTTATTTTTGGTATATGTCAGAGGATGACAGTTGTGTTTATATTTGGATATGGATATCTGAAGTTTTTATATACTCCATGTTCATATTCATAAGTTGAAAGCATCTCTAACATCTGCTCAGCTCCTGTTTAGGAGTTTATTTTTCTCACTGGACTGCCTCACTGAGAGAGGAGATCTGTCCTAGCTGTCATACTCATATATAGCAAATGTGTGTGTCTTGGAGCAGTTTTACTGATATTCTTAGTCTTCTGGTGTTCAGATGTGCCAGCAAAGTGACATGTTTGTTCTGGGCAGAGTTAGGAGAATAATTCACTGCTTTAGTGCAGTCTTGAATGACTGATCATCAGAGGCGGTGGTGGTGGTGGTCTGAAGTGCTGCTGGTTCTGCTTATCTGGACAAAAGAAAGATGTTGCCTCGACAGCTGTGACTATTCCTGAAACATTATTGGTGAGCCAGGCAGGGCAGCTGCATGCCGACCAACTTGAGCGGGTCTTGTTTAGGCATCTTTTAGGCATCATTTAGGGTCTTTTTGGCGTCCCCAAGGCAGGCTGGAAACATGACCTGCAACAGGAAAGGAGGGAATTGTTTCTTGACCATTGATCCGTAGAGATTTGGTTGCTGTTATTTAAAAAAAAAAAAAAAAAGGTTGTTTTTCAGTACAGATATGTTTTATTGGTGGAGAGACACAGCAGACTGGGTTGTGGTTGGCCCATCCTTTTGCTAAAATGGAAGCACAAAATAAATGAAATTTATAACTACTTTTTCTTAACCCATGCAGAACTAGCCGTGTAGATGTCAGTTATACTTGTGAAAGATAGATCAAGGACTCTCCATAGTTTTTACCTTGCAGTAACAGAATCACCATCTTTGCTGTTTTCAAGACGTTCACATCCCCATGTGAAAAAAGGAAAAATTTCCATGGAAATTGGAAAAATTCAGATGGAGAAACCTTTTGCTGCAAAACACTCCAGTAAAATTGCACTTTTGTTCTTTGACATCTGCTCAAGACCTATCTGTGCAATCCTGGGATCCTCTGAAAGGAAGTACCATCTGAATGTGGCACTAAACTATGGGAACTGTGCTATGCAGCCCTTTCCCTGAGAAGCCTTCCTCAACCTCCTGGCCAAAGCCACCGCTCACTGCACTGGAGTGAAGGTTCCTGCTGGCTTAGTGGGCAGTGGGGAGCAAAGCCCCTCACCCTGTTCCCCATTCTCTTCCTCTGTGAGTCATTGCTGCAGCCACTATCTGGATTACACAGTCCTGGATCTGCACACTCTTATTCTTCACCTCCAGGAAATCCTCTGTCAGGGTACAGGACCTGACAAGTTGTGGCTTTTGAGCTCCTTTCAAGGATTTTCTCCGGTCTGGTCTCAGGTATCTCTGATGCAGCTTACTCCGCCCAAAGTGCCAACTGAGGTAGTCCAAGTATCGCTCAGAGAGGTGATCTCTCTACCTGTTAAACTCTTGCTGGAGTGATTCCTCCTGCTGTTTTTTCTCCCTCGTTGTTCCCTATTGCATATCAGGATGAAACGATCAAGCTTCAAGTGACCTTAGTATGGTATCTCCTGCCAGACCCAGCTGAACTCCAGCCTAAGACTTGTCCTGTGGCATGGCAGAATTCCTCTGCAGGACACCAGGTGGCAATGGCACACGTGAGGCTTCCTGTGCTTTGTGTAAGCTCATGGAAATTCAATGTCTTGACTGGATATCAGGAGTTTGTTCCATACAGAAGCAATTTTCATATTTACAATGGATAATTGTATACAGCGCAAACAAGATCCTCTTCAGTATGAAAGCTGTGTTTAAAATAGCCGAGCATGGACTCAGATGTTGGTTTCCAGAGAATTCAGAATATAAGAAGATAAGCACTTCTGAGAAAAAAGACACCATTATTCCTCTTAACTTCAAGAACCTCTTAGATATTAAGTACATTAACCAAGCAGAGATTTTAATTAGCCTTTCCTCTTGCCTTGAAAAACATTTCTTAGTCTGCATGCTGGAACATGCCATCCTTCCTATATAAGGATATGCCTCGTCATTCAGATATTTGAAATGCTATTAGCATTGCTGTTTTGAAACAGTATTTGCCTACTGTCTACAGTATCTCACTCCTATGACTTTGAGAGACAGTGTACTTACTCTACAGTAAATAAGTTAGAGGATTTGAATGTTGAAAACAAATCTGTAAATGAATCTGTGTTTCATTGAACATGCAATCTAAGCACTAAATTTACCATAAAAAAATGGAATATTTTCTTTTCCTTTCAGATATTTGGGGCTCCATCATTCGATGATAAAATCTTAGAAGTTGTTGCGGTATTTGGCAGCATGCAGATGGCAGTTTCGAGAGTCATCAAACTGCAGCACCACAGGATAGCTCAGGTTTGTTTCTTGAAAGCACGCAACATGGTTAGCAGCAGTTTGGGATGCTGGCAAGTAGCGGTACTCTTGATGACCACCACCCTATACATTAATAAAGCACTGACATTGTTTTAATTTTAATGGGTAACAAATTGTCTTCAATGATGAATGAAGTACAAAAGTGCTTCATCCTTGAGACGATCCTGGAGGGAAGCCACAGTTCAGTTCCTATTAATCAACATATTTCAGGTGGCCCGTCAGTTTCATTAGTATTTATTGCTCTGTAAAATAATGTGTTTGTTCTTTTCCAGTGTCGGTCAGTAAAGATCACCATACTTGGTGATGAAGGGGTTCCAGTGCAAGTCGATGGAGAGGCATGGATCCAGCCACCGGGAGTTATTAAGATCATACATAAAAACAGAGCTCAGATGCTAACACGAGACAGAGTATGTTGCAGAAAGTGTGTTATGAGATACCTTTATTAACATTGGTTTCTGTAATAATTTGATTCAGTTATAACGTGAACTAAACAGTGCTTACAAAAATGTTTTATAACTATTATA
>NW_009613639.1:0-613 GCF_000690535.1 Cariama cristata
TGTCACCCCACCCAGGGTGAAGAACGTGCTGCTGAAGTCCAACTGCGTCCTGGAGGCCTTCGGCAACGCCAAGACCAACCGCAACGACAACTCCAGCCGCTTTGGCAAGTACATGGACATCAACTTTGACTTCAAGGGCGACCCCACCGGCGGCCACATCCACAACTACCTCCTGGAGAAGGTGCGGGTGCTGCCGGCACGGCCGGGGCGGGGCTGGTCCCACCTGGGCACCGCCTGGCACCCACCCCCTGCTCCTTCTTCCAGTCCCGAGTCCTCCAGCAGCAGCCGGGAGAGAGGAACTTCCACACCTTCTACCAGGTGAAACAGGGATGGGGTGGGATGGGGATGGAATGAGAAGGCTGAGATGGGACAGCTTGGATGGGATCTGTGGGGTGGAATCAATGGGATGAGAAGGTTGGGATGGGATGGGATGGATGAGATAGGATGGATGGGATCTACAGGATGAGATGGGGATGAGATGAGAAGGTTGGGATGGGATTGATGGGATGGGGAGAGGATGGATGGGATGAGAACGTTGGGATGGGATGGGTGGGATCTATAGGATGAGATGAGGATGGGCTGAGGACGGGGTGGATGGGGTGGGGAGGGTGGG
>NW_009613639.1:636-1182 GCF_000690535.1 Cariama cristata
GGTCAGGATGGATGGGATGCGAAGGTTGGGATGGGATGAATGGGATGGGATCTGTGGGATGGGATGGAGGAGATGAGAAGGTTGGGATGGAGCAGATGGGATCTGTGGGGTGAGAAAGTCAAGATGGGATGGATGGGATGAGACAGATGGGATCTGTGGGATGAGAAAGTCGGGATGGGATGGATGGGATGAGACAGATGGGATCTGTGGGATGAGAAAGTCGGGATGGGATGGATGGGATGAGACAGATGGGATCTGTGGGATGAGAAAGTCGGGATGGGATGGATGGGATGAGACAGATGGGATCTGTGGGGTGGGATGGATGGGATGAGGAGGGGATGGATGGGATGAGAAGGCTGGGATGGGACAGATGGGATCTGTGGGATGGGATGGTTGGGATGGGCTGGATGGGGATGGGCTGGGCTGGGACTGTGAGGATGGGGGAGCTGGGCTGGGGGCTCCAACCCCCCCAGATGCTGACGGCCCCCCCTGCCCCCCAGCTGCTGCGGGGAGCCCCGGCGGCCCTGCTGGCCTCGCTGCACCTCT
>NW_009613640.1:0-10565 GCF_000690535.1 Cariama cristata
GCAGGTGGCAGGAGGGAAGAACAAAAAATAAATTCAGAGTTGCTCTGATTTCTCTTTTCTCTAGGTGTGAACAGTTATTATTGTCCTTTCTGTTTTACAACTTCAGTCCTTTACAAATAAAGAAGAGATGACCCAATGCAAAGTAGGAAATAATTGTTATTTTCCAGCAAATAATATTTCGGGTTTCCTTATCATGAGGTTGATTATCTGAGAAGTAAAAGGTTTAAAACTTCTGCTAGATAAAAAAGCTGTCTTCACAGTTAGGTACTTCTTGATATTCAATGTGAACTGGTACATTTTTCTTAAAATTTAAGTTTCAGTAATGTGTGAAATCATGTTTTAAATACAAAACAGACTTCATGAATACATTTTCTCATCAAATACAGCAAGAATGCAACTCTATGCCTGCATGTTATTTTTATGTTATGTATCTTTGCTCCATTGAAAACAGATCTAAAAATACAGTGTCTGTAAGAGGTAGCATAGAGAGATGTAAATATGTTAATTGAAAGGCAAAAAGAATCCATGTATTTAGCTTAAGTAATACAGTTTCATGGATAATATATTTTTTTATTGTAGTAATAATGCCAAAATACTGCTTTCACTGCACAGTATTAGTTATTATAGAGATATAAAGGCATCCTTAATCCATTTTGACAGGGCTCTGTTGGAGAACTGGATTTGTAAAAAGGAAGCTAAGGTATTAGATCAAGGTACATGACATTCTGAAAGGAAAACAAAATAAAAAAAAAAAACCAAAACCAAACAACAGAAGACAGCTGTGGTGGTGTAATTTTACCTACTTTTGGGAATGGACCAGAAATGAGTTTCAAGTGGGATTGCATGAGTGTGGTGGGGTGGAGGGAAGGTTAGTTCAAAGATTACTCTTTAGTTCAAATGGCTTTCAGGAAGCTGATGATGAAAAAGCTCTGCTTGTCTAACAGTCGGGATCATTCAGCTTGTTAATGTGACTTAATTATTCAATGGACAGCAATCCCCAAGGAAAAAAACTATATTGCTGTCTGTGTTAAGAATTTGTAGCTTCTGTCAGAACAAGGACAAAAGATTGATGAGGATTATGAACCTCCTCTGGCCCTTAAAATTATATGACAAAATTAAAGAAAGGTGATCTGGTATTCTTGGGTATATATGCTTGTGCATCACTTAATCTTGTTAACATAGAATAACTGTGTCTGTCCCTGCAATACTGGACAAGTCTAATTCCACACCTCTATCAGCCCCTGGGGGGAGGATCACTACTCTCCTCAGAGAGAGGAAAGTAAAATATTACAAAATAACACTGACCTTTTTTCAAAATTAAGGATCTTTTTCGTCTTTCTTTTGTTTGGGTTCCCTTCCCATTTCTCCAACTATTTACATAAACTTAGATTATTTTTAAAAAGGGAAGTTCTGTCCATATTTTGAAATTGAGATAATATTTTCACTTTAAACACTTTGTCAGAAAAAAAATGGGAAAATATGCTGATAATCTTAAATCAGTGTAGTTTAGTTTCACGTATAGACTGAGGTAGAGCCAGTTCACGTCAGTTGTCTTCATGATCTGTGCTTCAGAAAAGCTTGATTTCTGGCATATACAAGAGCTCTAGTTTGTCTAGAATTGGATTGTATGACAAAATTGAATGTTGCAGAATAAGCTATAGGAATTTATTATATCCTTAGCACACTTCCCATTGATCTTGGAAGGAGCAAAATATTGTGTCAGTGAGACACAGAAGGCACTGAAAACAACTACTGCTAGCTAAATAATGTACTGCAGTTGCACATGTAAGTTTATAGCACATGTTCAAACTCATACTTAAAAACCTAACTTCAGCACTGTAAAGGCCTGCATTAACATTTTCATCCAATACAAGCACAGTATTTTGTACTTAAAGTGTGTGATACTACTTATCCACTGGGAGCATTTTTTAAAATAAAACTGAATAGAAACATGAACATGCTTCCTAGGCAGAAAAGTCACTACATGTAAGACAGCTTGAAACAATGAAATGCTGTTCAGATGCTCACATAAATGAGTACACAGCCAGGCTAGGAAAGGTCAGATGTAATTAGAGTACAATCCACAAATCATAGTTAGTTTCAGCAAGATTTGATGTGTTTGACTCAAATATTTGACTGGTTCGTTAGCATTACTGCAAATGCAAGGACAAGCCTTTGTGGTTAAACAACCGAGGAAGATGCACAGCCAAGTTTCTTGTGTATTTTCCTGATTTATGTTATTACCCCAGACTTTCTTGTGCATTTTCTTAACTAACAGGGTAACTTGTTCAGATCTCAAATCTAAACACATACTCTAAGCACTTGAGCACATAATTTATTTCCTTACATGATAATAGGGCAATTTTATTGTTCCAGTGAAAGCATATATTCTTGCATCCTTGTATGCTTAAAGACTGGAGTGATTTTTCCACCCGATTCGACTTACAGTTTTTAACCTACAGCCTGTACAGAAACGTGAAATGGCAAAATTTTTAAATCAAGCAGAAAACCCCAACAAAAAGTACATAAGAAATGTGAAAGGCAAGTCTATCGACAGTTATATTATTACAGAAGATTTTCTCTGAGGACTTCAAGTACCAATACCAGTGACATGAGCACAGTTTCTTACTCTATTTTTGACAACTTATTTTCCATCATAAAAAGGAATTTTTGACCATGCTTGCAGGGAGATCGATGTGTAGTGTCATTTTGAACTTGATGCTGTCATATGATACACTCCAGTTCCCCTAGCCAGCATACATCCCTCTTAAGAGTATTCCCATGATGCTCCACACCTTAGTCAAGCAACAATCCATAATATATTTTTTAAAACTTAATCCTTAAGGGTGATGGCTTCGGAAGTACAGAATGGAGTTCACTTTGTAACTCCTGTAAAGATCAGGAAATAGGTGGCTTTGTTTTAATGAACAAGAAGTTATTTGTGGTGACCTTTGAGTGAAATGCAAAGGGAAGTGTTTAAGTTTAGTCAATGTATATTAAATTTAAATCCACAAAATCAATTCACAAACAAGAAAAGTTTTCTACGGAAATGATCTCAGATCTTCTCCTTGTAAAGTTACCACAACGGAAACAATTCAGCAACAATTTATAACATCTAACTTCTTGCTCTCTCTACAATCTCCATAAACCTACAAGAACATATTTTGAAGCTCCTTTTCTCCTTGATTTGTATAATCCCACTGATTCCTCCAGAATTAATTCCTAATTTACATATGTAAAACAAAATAATTAATCATAAGAATCAAGATGTTCACTGAAGCATTTCAGAATCATCTGACAGGGACCATTTTTGACCATTCGATCCTTTAGGGATCTAACAGGGATTATTTCCAAGTTCCCTTCCCTCCCAGTTCCCTCTTCTCCCCTTAGTCAAAATGCTCACCTTATAGATGGGAAACCAAAGGTCATATTTTTGCCATGCCTAGCCTAGAAGTAAGTCTTTAATATGGTATTCTATACTAGTGAATATCTTAACTACTGTTATTAGTTGTTCTGCAATGGATTTATCTTGGTTCATTTTGCATCTTGCTTGAATCATTCCTCCACATTTTCTTTCAGAAGCATCAACAGCTTTCCAGCTCCTATTCTATAGAAAAGACCCTCCACAGGGAGCTCTCTGAAATAAGAACCTTGCAGGACAACTACATTGTTTTCTTCACTAACCAAACTATGTTTTTCTCAACAATACTTTCTTTGAATTTTTGTTTTTCTCCTGATAATGCCTTCTTACATTGTAGCAGCTTTTCTGAGTCTAGATTTTTGTCAGCTTGACCTTTCCAGCTTACTGGGCCCAACTGTTTTTGTAATAAATCACTTTTTGCTTTTCAACAGCTTCCTTACTTGCAAGGCCTTTCGCTGGCTTTATTAAAAGTTGCAGAAGGTCAGTCTGAGCCATAGGTTCTCAATACTAAATGACACAGTATAAAAAAGACTCAAATATTTTACAATCAGCATTTGTAAGAAAAGAAGGTTTACTAATGAGTTTGTTTTCAAATTTCCATGTAACTCCAAAGGTATCAACATTTGAAAACATATAATCAAATTTTAAGGTTGATCAAAACAGGGAAAACAAAATTTAAGAAGTTATAACACTAATTGGTAGTATTGGTAAAAATCAAGTTTTGCCTACCTGAATGAGATAGAGTCTACAAGTTCTTTGGGTTCATATCACCATATATATGCTGATATGTCACCAATAGAGCTAGTGATAAGTGGATTATCTCAGTCTGCAGCTTTTAAACAGTCACTGAGTCACTGTGGGTTTACTGAAATGAATTCATCTTTGATGTACTCACACTACTTACAGCAGTATTCTAGCTTTTGGTGCACCTACTTGTGCAGCGTATCTTCCCTGATCCAGGTAGTATACTTGAGAATCCTGCTCCACAACAGAAGGTATCTACAAGTATAGCTTTAGATCCTGAAGTGCAGATACCATTTCTCCTGGCAAAGAGTGTTTCCCTCAAAGTAGTGTTAACCAGTGCCACAGGTAAAGAAAAGTTATCACAGTAAAGCTCCTGTAGGTACAGCTGTAGCAGGCCTTCTGCCAGTACATAATGATGTAATCAAAAGCCTAACCTAAAATTCTCCTGGCAAAAATTTAACACAGGTTTGACCTAAGAAAAGCATCAAGTTCTTGTTCTCAGGAACAGAAGGCACAGTTTCTATAAAGTTTCTATAAAAAGGAAGATCAGATTCCAAAAGAGTCCCAGAATCTCAGCCAGGGGAATTGGCGCACAAAGGCTGATTAAGGAAAAACATTCTTCCCCAAACTCTTCTATGTATGTACCACATAGTCATTGGAAGGGTACATTACAGTATATTCTGCAAATGTGCATGAGATGAAGAGACCGATCAGCACAAGCTTGGACCACTTAGATGTGGTCCAAATGGGGGAAAGCAAGCAGGAGACTTAAGCTGCTATTCACTGCCTCCACCACTGGTTTTGCCAGTTCTTGGTATACAGAGGAGAAATGGGCAGATGACGGTTATTTCTAGCTGAGTCTTTAGGAATTCAATTACTAAGGAAATTGTATGACAAGCAAGCCAGTACAGATTTGGACCTTGATCCTTCCATATAGGCTCAGAAACACAAAACTGAAAATTTTCACCTCATCAGTTGTCACTTAGCTGGGGACTTGACTTTGCTGCTGGATTAGCTAGGCTGCTTTATCAGCTTCTGTCTGCTAGTTTATGAATGACAGTTTGAAAAGTCTACATTGCCAACATAAGATTAGCATCCACAAGCCTCAGATTTATTTCAAGTTATTTACATTAACATTCATGTGTCCTAGATGTAGGATTTCAGAATGGCAAACTGATCTAAACCAGATTTCTCCCTGCCCCCCAAATGTAAAATGTAGATCTGTCGAAGAATGAAGACAAAAAATGCAGGTCAGTGCAGAGTGTTGGTGTATGAAGACGCTTGAAAGAATGTAAAATGCATACATTTCCCTAAGGGAACTGCAGAATTAAGAAATGCAGAAAATTAAAATGCAGAAGAATTTAT
This sequence comes from Cariama cristata, assembly GCF_000690535.1. Taxonomy (NCBI): domain Eukaryota; kingdom Metazoa; phylum Chordata; class Aves; order Cariamiformes; family Cariamidae; genus Cariama; species Cariama cristata. Next base: position 5,531 of record NW_009613640.1, read on the forward strand.
GTAAAGAACCAACAAAAGTCATTGAGATTAAGAATAAATCTTAAATGCACTGAGGTTATATTGCGTGCACCCAAAAATAAGTCAGAGTTGATTCAAAAGAAGTCTGAAGACTTATGTTTGCAGTGCTTACAACATAGCCTGTAAATATTAAAATCATATTAGTGGGAGCTGAAACAGTGAAAATTCTTAAAACTCAAATGCATGCTAGGTGTAGAAGGAAGAGTTGTCAAAAGAGACAAGATAATTAACATGTTGTGAAATTCAGAATAACTGCCTCATAAGGGAGCACTACTGATCTAGGGACAGCTTAATTACAAAGTATGGGAAAATTAGGACAACAAGAAAAAAAACAAACATGGAAATACTAGAGAAAGCAGAGTTGTTTCCTGTAACTGTAATGCTACAGCTGTTCTCTGTTGGATCTTTCTTCTAACCTGTTTTAAAGGTACACTGACTATTTGTTTAGACTCCAAAGTATATTGCCCACAAACAAGAGCAGCATATATCCCAAGCAGTTACTGATTTGCGATGATGTTTTATATACTAGAATGGAACCAAACTGTAAAATAAATGTCACTGTTAACTCCCTGTTCGTGAGTGTTCAAATTGATTTTGAGGACTTACAGAGCATAGTTATTTGGAGGTCTTATGCTATTTGATTGTATTGCCAGTGATGCAGGCTACATGTATTTAAAATGGTTGTTCACATCTTTTCAAGAGCTGAAAACATCGCAATATGCCCTACAATATTCGATTACTGTTAGAAATGTGGTAGGATACAAAGAAATTAGATTTATACACAAAGAGTGACAAATGTAATATTTAAGGTAATTGTCATGTAACAGAGTCCAAATACTCAGTAGTATTTCATTAACTTTCCAACTAGAAATGTGTCTATAAATCCAGTTGTAATACTTGTACAAAACATCAGCTGCATTTAGTATTTCTGGATCACAAGATCTACCTTGAAGATTTGGTCCCAAGTTCCTGCTCCTCCCCCATCCTCACTTCAAGATTTCAGTTATACTTTGATATAAAGCCCATATCATCACCAAAAGGGATTAAACAAAGCATACACTAAGAGGCAGACATATAAAACCCATTACAAAGGTTAGAGTTTGAGAAGCAAATATTTAACTGAACAGGCAGACAGTTCCATGAGAACAACCACTCTACAGATGGCTGACCAGCTGCAGGTCTATTTAATTCATGGCATACAGATGTTTGATTACACATTTGTTATGTAGGAGACCGTTGTGCAGCCAGGTGTTCACAGGCTCAGGTAATCAAGCATTGTTTGATTATGAAGAATTCATAAAGTGTTATTATCACTAACACTAAAAGTGTAGCTAAAGCAAGTGCCATTATTCTTATTTCTATTTGTCTGACTCTAATTGGAGTTCATTGCCACCGTCACAATAATCAAAATTCTCTTGAAACATTGTGGCGCAGGCATATTTCATACATTGAACCTACTATACATTCTTACTACATAATACTTGTAGTCACTATGGAGACAACAGAGGAAGAATGAGAATTTAATGACATTAAGTAGGATCTTTTCCTTCTCTTCAGCTGAGAACTGGGAGGTCACCTTGGTGGAGGTTTTTCTGTAAGTTGCTTAATTCTTCAGGGACAACATATGTAATAGTATCTCACTTCACATCCCAGACTTTCCATATGAAAGTCAACTGTTGAGTTAGGGAACAAACTAAGGCCTTCACAGTATTTACAGTTTGAGTTTTCCCCTCCTTTTCAACACTTAATCTTTCAGTCTTGATTGAAAGAGACAAGTATGAGCCCAGAGCACTAAGAAAGATATTTCCTGGAGATTTACAAAAGCATATGAAAAACTGCCATCCTGAGATTTCATTAGTGGGCTACAGACACAATACTGAAATGAAATTCACGTTTCACTTGAATTCTAGACAATAAAATGGACTACTGCAGTAAAATATGTTTAGCAATACGTATCTATTGAAATATAACACAGCAGACATAATGCTGCCTTATGACTAGGCATCGTATAACTGCTGTAATGATAGCACTGGTCCAAAGATCTGTCAGCTTTTCAGATGACTTGCCTTTTATTAGGATTCATCCTTCTGTAAGATGTTTGTGGATGATGTCAAGCAACAGCATTCAGGATTTTCTCCACAACAAAACCAAAAAAAAAAAAAAAAGTATAAACATTGTTGAACCCTAACATTAAACACAGACTTCTTCCCTATTCTAGATTCCATTTTTTCTTGAAATCTTTCATGGAGTTCTGGGCCTTCTCCCTGAAACCACTTGCCAATGGATCTTCCAATATTAAGAATCCAAAGAAATTGCTATTAACTCACAGAATTTTAACCTCCTGCAGATCTGAGGTTTAATCTTCAGCCTGAAGATTTCTCAGACTCACTGACGCTCTGCAAGAGCACCAGAGCTCACTCCCTTACACACTGTCCTTTCCAGGAAGGTCCCACTAACCATACTCTCCCTCTGCAATCAAAACTCCTACTCCCTGACCAAAAATCAAATGCCAGCCTTCTGTGGCCTTTTAAAGAAAAGACTGACTTTTCCAGGTGATCCTGAAAACCAAATTTACTGGCACAGTCTAGGTGTACTTGTCAGGACTTACTAAGCCTTTTGGTTCCTTGCACTCTCTCTTTTTAAGTGGAGATTCATTTATCTTACTACTGAAGTTACTATTTGGAAGTCACTGTTGGCTCCCTAAGGATGAGAGATAGGAAAGAATTAGAAAAAGTAGCAAATAAAGTAGTAAAAACAGTGCTCCCCTATACTATCTCAACTTGTCAGTTTACACACAATGTATGGGATAGCATTTAAATTTTTTTTTTTTTTTTTGCATTACACCATAATATCAGGACAATTACAATGTTTTCATAAAAAAATTCAGAAACTTTTAGACATCTTGGAATACTGTGTCCAGTTCTGGGCTCCTGAGTACAGGAAAGACACAGGCATACTGGAGTATGTCCAGAGAAGGGCCAAGAAGATGGTTAAGGATTGAAGCACCTCACATAGAAGGAGAGCCTGAGAAAGCTGAGACCACTTAATCTGAAGAAAAGGCTTAGGGGGATCTTAACAATGTGTATCTTATCAAATACCTGATGGGTAGAGTAAAGGAGAGTTAGCCAGACTCTTCTCAGTGGCGCCCAGTGGTAAGACAAGAGGCAATAGGCACACATTGAAACATATTACATCCCATTTGAACAGAAAAAAATACTTTTTTACCAGGAGGGCGATCAAGCACAGGGACAGGTTGCCCAGAGAGGCTATGGAGTTTCCGTCATCTTTGGAGATATTCAAAACCCAACTGGGCAATGTCCTGAGCAACCTGCTCTTGCTGACTCTGCTTGAGCAGAGGAGTTGGACTAGACACTCTCATGTGCTCCCTTCCAACCTTAACCGTTCTGTGATTCTGTGGTTTTGTCATTCTTTGATCAGGTACCACCAAATGCCAAGAGGCTATGGAGAGATTTCCCCAGAATTACCACATATTTAATTAGATATAGTCCTTCCAAGCCCTTCATCTAAATATACACACTTTTCATGCAGTGACTATACACATACACATTATCTAGTTCTCCACAGTGACTATTTATGCTGGCATGTCAAGTCATGCTACAGGTCCACTGGAGCACTAGAGACTGGTGTGTAAGATCAACTTGTGTGCCGCTGTGCCTATAACAATTAGAAGAATAGTGAGCTATTAGAAATTAATGTTAATGCATTTATTCCATTGTCTTCTCCTTTCTTGTCATATCTATGCACATATGTGAAATCTAAGTTAAAGCACTGCATCTGACAAAATAAATAACATTCATATCCATAGAATAATATTTAATAAATATAAACATCTCATATGTAACTCAAATACAGCTTCAAGAACAAAAGCATCTGTTGTCCTAAGGATTCAAAGGCATTTTGGTACTCCAGCTTGAACCAAACTTTTTATTTCTCTGTTCCTACTGACAACAAAATCACTGATCCAAAGTCCACTGAAATCACTGTCTTTTAATTTGACTCCAGCAAGATTTGCAGAAATGACAAAGGTTTTTTAAAACAACTAGCATACAAATGACTACTACAGATGACCAGAGAAAGTGTTAAGTACGTATTTAAAAAAGAATGAGAAATAAGAAATTCTGCAAACTCTCTGCAAGGCAATCTTTGTAATCATTGCATTACTTCTATTTCAAGGGTCGCTCTGTGATATATATAAGACATAATTATGAAAGTAATAAAAATGCTCCCAAGTAAGTACATTGGAAGAATTAGCTACATGAGGTAGAAAACCCTGATATAAAATAGAATCATTAAAAAGATCGGTGTAATAGCTTCTGTCGACCTAAAAGTCCCTGTCATTTCTTATGACATCTGACTACTTTAATCATTACTGATCTCATAGTCTGTTGGTTCCCATCACCTCTGGAATCATGGAGATGGGAGATAAGGGCTAAAAAGAAGTTGCCTACCAGGAAGACGTAAAGCCTATAAGGAGAGTGTGTATTACTAGTTCTGTAATGTACAGGTGCTTCGTTTAGATCCTAAACTTATTTAGTAAGTAATCTAACTAACTTAGTAACCTAAAACTCACTACAACTATCAAAGCCTATTAAGTACTCAAGGTTGGATTGACAATCTCATGAGAGGGGTATTCTGAGAAAATCCTGATACTTCTGATTTCACTAAGAAAATGAACTACAAAGACATTTTTTCTTGACAGAACTGCTTTGCCTTTTCCTGTCAGTGCATCGACCAAAATTAGAGGTGAAAATTAATTTACCAGATACATGGAGCATTGAAAGGTTTGATGTTCAGATGTTTTAAGAAAATTAAAAAATAGGTGATTCTTGGGACCTTCAAAGGGCAGTACTTTATCGTATTCTGTTTTCCAGTGTCTGTAGTTCTATTTTTGTACTATAATGCATTTTTTCTATTGAGATCAGAAGGCATTTCCTTTCAGAATATAGTCATGCTTAACTAATGAGAAGTAATGTCACCGTTTAAGGCTGGGCCGGCA
>NW_009613641.1:0-284 GCF_000690535.1 Cariama cristata
ACAGGAAAGAGAGTGAATTGGTTTCCCCAGTTAGCAATTCCTCTTGGTAATCAAGTGCAAAAATTTTTACTTCCTGCGAAAGGGAACTCTGTCAGGCCAAGGAGGGCTCCTGCCTTACCTGGTAGGTCAGCTCCTTCACCCTCCGCTCGTACTTGCGCATACCCTTCACAGCTTCAGCATTGCGCTTCTGCTCAGCATCAACCTCCCCTTCCAGCTCCCGCACCTGCAATGAGAAGCCCATCTTTGGAGCTTCCTTGGTGGTTACTTACATGACATGTTCAGTA
>NW_009613642.1:0-5474 GCF_000690535.1 Cariama cristata
GTCCGGCCCGGGCCCGGCGTCGTGGCGGAGTCCGCGGCGGGAGCGGAGCGCTGGGGATCAGTGGAGGGGGCTGCGATCCCACCTCTGGTGCTGAAAGCTAAACAGCGGTAGGAAATGACATTTTTCTTGTTTTGAAAAGCGGTACCACTGATGTAGTATGTAAAATACTGTTAAACTCCTGCAACACGCGTGACGAGGGGGAATCGAAGTGCTGCCAGGGTCTGCAGCCCTCAGGCAAAGAGCTGAAGGGCCGTGGGAGGCACGCTGACCTAATGCCGAACCGTGAGTCTTCCAAACTCCCCGAGTCTAACTGCTCTCTTAAGCCACAGACTTCAGGCTGGCCACAGGAGAGGGCTGCGTGGCGGTAAAGCCCCGCTGACCTGAAGAGGAACAAGACCAGGCTTGCCCTGGAGTCCTGCAAACTTCAGTCCTGGGTACACAGTGCGCAGAACTTGAGGAGGTCAGACTGCCTGCCTTGGGCAGAAAACATACTCTGACTATTAGTCGCCCAAACCGCGTATGTTGGGGCTTTGCTCCTCAGTAACTCTGTCGTACCTGCCAGCCCCAGCGAGGCGCGTACTGCTTCCTCTGTGTTCTCTCCAAACTGATGTAGCATTTACAGTGTGAGCGCTTTCCTTTACCCACCTTGTGTTTCACCAAAGACGCAGCTTGCAAAACCTCATCTACCTACTACAGGTCAAGTTCTCCTTTCTGGTGGTACCTGAAGCTGCCGCCTTCCCACAGAAGACAAATAAAATAAATGTCTGTGAATATATCCAAGAAAGTTCAGATCCAGACATGTACATGCAATTGCATTTGGAAATCATGATTCTTACAGTAAAGAAATAATGAAGATTTGCAGTATTTAATTTTAATGTGTTTTGCAACAACTTTCTTTTGATACTGATGTCAAGATATTTATGGTTGTAATTTCTAACAAAGATAAGGAACTGATGTAAATCATTTGGGTAGAATGGTTCTCGACAAGACAATAGGATAAAAGGAACAGGTAGATCTGGAACCAGGGAACCAGAAAACTGATTGCCCAAGAAGCTTGGCTAAATGTGTCCTTTAGGTGAACTTAGCTCATTATAATACTAAAAATCACACCCCTTAACTTGAAGACCCTGGCCCACTTAAAGACCCTTCCCCAAAGAGCATGCATAGTATAAACATGTTAGATAAGCTATATGTAAATGAGCTGAGCAATCCTGGTACTGGAGGCTGTGCTAGGCTTGTGGCCTAATGATAAGAATATGTATATAATCTGTCACAGAAGAACCCCAGGTGTGCAAGCTTTGTAGAAAACCACCTAGCACCAGAACTTGTGCAACTTTGCAAATAAATCAGTATCTCGTCTCTGCGTGTGACAGGCTTATTGCACACCAGGTAACGAATCCGTCTTTTAAGACAACAATTTCGTTTGCACATGGTCAGCTTTTAACTAAAAACATAATTATCAAAGAAGTAAGAAGCACCAGAGCAACAATTTAAAACACATACAAAGGTGTCACTAAAGACACCACGATGTCTAGTGCCTCCGTTATCATCGTGTGTATTTCTAAAACGCTCTTCACAGCCAAGAAGCACTCGACTCTCAGCCAGACAGACCACAGAAGGAAATTTCTAAGCTCGAGCATTTCCAAATGTTCCTTTAGGCTGACTGTAAATGGCGTGATTCACCTCCCTCAGACTGTCCCCTAGCAACGATTACAACCATCAACAAAGCTCCACCATTCATCTGCTGTCTGAAGTCTAAGTTGCTGAGGGATGGCAATAACAGAATTCACGAGGTTACAATACAAGAGTTAAACTCATGGTAATCAGGAAAGGGCTCTTTCTCCTGCTTTGCTTGGGATTGTCGTTAAGCAGCTTTCTTGTAAATATGACTCTTCTGTTCATCAACCAACTTCTCAGTTATGAAGCAAGTTTACTTTAGACACTGGAGCTGTAAACAATGGGTGCGGGGGAAAAAAAAGAAGATGGCCAGAAGATAGCTTTGCTCCTTGTGATACCCGATTCTGAAACACTGTTTTCAATATTTTATATTTTGTTTGGACAAAGGTACTAAAGAAACTGTGTTAGAGAAATTTGAATGAAAAAGGAAACAAAACTGTATGTGCTACCAAAACACAAACAAAACCCCAGAAGTATTTGCCTATGTGCCTTAGGTCAATCAATGCGGAGGGGATGCTGGTGATTTACAAAGTCTCTGTGGCTGGTATCTGAAAGAAAACATTCAGAGAGAAACTCCCAGAAAACCTAGCATTAACTTTTGATGCAGGGTGGGGTGTTCATTCAGTGCGGAAATTTATGTCAGCTGCATAGGCTCCTGATGAGATTAACATATTACAGAATCTAAAATACAAGGAGAGAGAGTTTGGGCAGAGTATCTCATAAATGTCTGAGTCCATAGATAATAAATACAGAGTTCAAATACACGAGGCAAACAATAAAATTAATATCGAGCAAAAGATATGGGGAGAAGATGAAGGGGCAGCAGTGGTTTATGGTTCTTTGCAGGAATTTGAATGCAAGGGCGGAATACTGGCATCCCAGACAAACACAGGAACAATGGCATAACCTCCTTGATTTTAACCCTTCAGAGAAGCAAGGAGTGCCACAGCAGCGGAGGAACGCTCATGAGCCTGAAAGAAAAAAGAACGAAGTCATTTAAGTTAGATTCATAAGCTAAAGAGGTGCTAGAAACAAAGGCTGGTCGTGGTGATCTAAAGCAGTGGGCTCGGGTACAGGAACGTGGGAACTGCGTGTCCAGCAAATTGGGAAAGGTGTCATTTGAAGCAGCAGGAGAGAGAGGAAGGTGTCTTGTGGGTTTTAAAGGCACGGTAGGGCCTGCTCTCTTGAGAAGGTGATTACTGAAGAGGCAAGGACCAAAATAATTGTGTCAAGGCTTAGGGATGTTATCCAAAAGCCTGGGTTCTCATCAAGGCACAGAACATAACTGAGGCAGATGATTGCCATGTATGTTCCTCAGTTTCTTTCTCTTTGGTAGGAGGTAAAAGACCAGCGGCGTTAACTGGGAATCACGAGTTGAGTAGAAGAAACAAGAGGACCACACCAGGGACTGTTACTGGCCACTCTAAAGGGAAAAATGGAAGTATAGAAAGAACTAAAATGTGTCAAATGGAACATCTTTTGATTATGTTGAAGATTTAATAACAACAATTTGAAAATACTTTCAAATCATCAGTATCAATTCCTATCAGTCATCGCTAGCAAATGTCCTTATAAAAACAGAACATGATTTTGAAGATCCAGCGCTTTAGGGAATTGCTCATTCTTCAGACTGCTGTTTTGGTATTTTAGTTATACAAGAGTGTATCTATATTGATGACATTGGGGCTAGGTAAAACTAACAGGCAAGCACAACCAAAGATTTTATAAGCGGTTTTGGAACGTACTTAGGCTGGCTAGAGTTGAAGAAAAGTGTAAATTCATGTGCAAGGAAAACACTCCAAGGAGGACAAGTTAACAAAGCCTCCGCAGGGAGGTAGATGACAGTAGGGCTGGGACCACCACCTCACATGCCTACCAAGAGGACAGCCATTTCTTGGAACAGTGAACAACGTGGGGAATGGGGAAATTCATGTCCGTGCTACCTGCTCAAACAGCACCCTGAATTGACTTCTCTGTGCAAGAGTCAGACAGACACAGGAAGAATTTTAAGAACTTGAGGAGCTAATGAAATTAAAGACTCCAGTTTTGAGGGGTTGTTCGACAGAAGGCACGAAACTAAGGTTGTCCAGTGATAACACGAAAGAAGGGGTTAGAGAGAGCTGTTTTACAAGAATATGGTAAAAATTGGTGATGAGTGGGTTATGTATCATGTACACTGACTTAATGTGCTGAAACACAAAAGGTGGCTTTGATTCTAGTTGAATTATGTGAAACTTTAATCTTATTTAGAGAAGATCTATGTGAACAGAAACTGACTTTAAATCACATGGGCTTGTCTCACCCTCTTAGAAGTGAGATTACTTTTCAATTACAGATGCTTGAGATAATTGTTATTTGCGTTATAACACTAGTGTTTCACAGATGCTGTAGTGACTGTAAACTCACTGTAGAGCATAAAAGGCCTCTACTTCAGTGAGGCTACTGTTCAAGACCCATTCTCTTCCTTGGCTACACACGCCTCCTGCCTGTCCTCATACTCTGACACAAGACCTGTAGGCAGATTATCAATCAGGATAACTCAGTTCTCTCACTATTTGATATAGTGGTAGCTGGGGTGTCCAAAAAGCACAGAGAGAAGATCAGACATATGTTGTAGTGGTTGTATTCACTACACTGTACACACTGTCATATCTGATCTACATCAGCCATCTAGCCATAATTTGCTAATATTTTACAAAGGCCAGTAGGATACTGCAAGCGCCAGACACATTTTGATATTAGCAGCACCCTAAACCAGCCATAATGTATTATTGAAGAGTACAAAGATGTTGTCAGGGCATGCAGAGAGAAAATTAAAAAGGCAAAAGCCCAGCTTGAACTCACTCTGGCCACAGTCGTAAAAGACAACAAAAAAATGTTTTTACAAATACGTTAACAACAAAAGGAGGACCAAAGAGAATCTCCCCCTTTTACTGGATGAAGAGGGGAACATTGCCAGCAAGGATGAGGAAAAGGTAGAGGTGCTTAATGCCGCCTTTGCCTCGGTCTTCAATAGCCAGACCAGTTACCCTCGAGGCAGCCAATCCTCTGAGGTGGATGATATGGGTGGGGAACAAGAAAATCCCCCCATTATCCAGGAGGACATAGTTAGCAATGAAGACATGAACAAGTCTATGGGGCCGGATGGGATTCACTTGAAGATACTGAAGAAACTGGCAGATGTGCTTGCCAACCCACTGTCCACCATCTACCAGCAATCCTGGTTAACGGTGGAGGTCCCAGATGACTGGAGGCTAGCCAATGTGACGCCCATCTACAAGAAGGGCCAGAAGGAGGATCTGGGGAGCTACAGGCCTGTCAGCCTGATCTCGGTGCCGGGAAAGGTGATGGAGCAAATCATCCTGAGTGAGATCACAAGGCATTTGCAGGACAATCAGGGGATCAGGACTAGCCAGCATGGGTTCATGAAAGGCAAGTCCTGCTCGACCAACCTGATCTCCTTCTATGACCAGGTGACCCGCCTGATGGATGAGGGAAAGGCTGTGGATGTGGTCTACCTGGACTTTAATAAAAGCTTTGACACTGTCTCCCATGGCATTCTCCTGGAGAAGCTGCCAGCTCATGGCTTGGACAGGCAGACCCTTCGCTGGGTGAAAAACTGGCTGGCTGGCTGAGCCCGGAGAGTGATGGTGAATGGAGCTAAATTCAGTTGGTGGCCAGTCACCAGTGATGTTCCTCAGGGCTCAGTGTTGGGGCCAGTTCTGTTTAACATCTTTATCGATGATTTGGACAAGGGGATTGAGTGCACGCTCAGTAAGTTTACAGATGACGCCAAG
>NW_009613643.1:0-21568 GCF_000690535.1 Cariama cristata
TCAGGTGGTCACGAACCTGATCTTCTCTCACAGTGGCAGGGATTTTGCTCCCCCAGCTCCATCCGTGAGGGTCCGTCCACTTTAGAGGTGTTGGATGAGAGCTTGCCAGTGAAGACCGAGGCAAAAAAACTGCTGAGCACTTCAGCTTTTTCTTCGTCCGTTACTACCAGCTCCCCTGCCCTGCTCATGAGAGGGGGTACATTTTCTTTGACTTTCCTCTTCTGATTGACATATCTATAGAAGCCCTTCTTGTTATTCTTTGCTTCCTTCACCAAGTTCAGCTCCAGCCGCGCCTTGGCCTTCCTGACCCCATCTCTGCACAACCGGGCAGCCTCTCTATACTCCTCCCAGGATACCTGTCCCTGTCTCCACTGCCTGTGCATTTCCTTCTTGGCCTTTAGTTTGACCAGCAGGTCTCGACTCAGCCATGCCGGCCTCTAGCCTTGCTTACTCGATTTCTTTCTCCTGGGGATCTTCACACACACTTCAAAACTTCTATATGAAATTAGGCGCTGGGTTGATCAAAACAAGTCATTATTTATCAGCTGCAAATAATCCAGTGAAGAAGAGCTTTCTCTAATAGATCCTGAGTGTCAAGTGCAACAGTAAACAAAAAATAATAGCAATGTACTCGTTTTCATGTAGACACTGGAAACCATAGGCTAAATTCTGCTCAGTGCAGAAGGGGGTAGGAAAGGGAATTGTCTTGGGGAAAAAAACGCATCCTTGCTTTACTGTATGATCAACAAACTTCCGTGATATTCGTGTCTCAGCACTTCTTCCTCACTCAACGTGTCACCTCTATTTACCACCGCTCCACAAAAAGCTCCAGGATGCAGCCCATATGAAAGTTACTGTCAAAATAGTCTTTTATTACAGCCATGTAACAAAACCAGCATAAACTGTTCTCCACAAAGAAGCACTGCGATTTAGCTTTCATTTGTTTTCATTAATAGGACACCTTCTGGGTGACTACAGGTCAAAACTGCTTTAGAAAAGTGTCTATTATTAGCAAGTGCCTTTTGTTCCTCAGCAAAAACAAACCAGTATTCTTGAATAAATGAAATATTACCTATCTTGGAAAAAAATCAATCAAATAGAAATAAATAAAGTTTCTAGATCACAGCAATCTAAAGTTACTGCACAATCAAAATCTCTGCCAGCATCATACTGTTAAGTGGCCTACCTAGAACTGGTACACACCAGCGACAAATATATCTTCCAAAGCTGAAAGTCAGAAACCCAAAAATCAGCAATACTACACTTTTCGGTTTCTTGAGATCCCACAGACCAAGGTCACAGTCTCCAAGAAGGCAGGCCACCTTCCTGGGACAGCCCCGAGGTTGCCCTCAAGGACAAGAGGCAGAAGGGACACCAAAAGCTGGGCTAAAACCAGGAACCGAGGAGTGGGAGCTGGGTTCAGCTGAGCCAGCTGAACTAATTTATTTCACCTGTAATGCAGCACTGCAACATAAAGCAATTTAAGTACCACCTTGTAAAGTGTATTCCTTATTTTTTGCCCTCTACAATTCTAGGAATTAACTTTTAAAAATAAGCACATACATATCAGAAAATAAATCATTATGTAAAAACCTTACAAATCAACTGCAGTCTTGCTACGACTGTCATTTCGTTTCTCCTTCCAACAGGAATGTTACTGCAAACACCACTGCCACCATGGTCTGTCCCCACAGTAAAACCAGCCACATAATATCCACAGCTTACTAAAATATCTGTAACACTGGCCTATTACAAACTCACATCTGCAATCTGGTGGATTCCCTCAGTAATTTTTTATTTTATAACTTTTCCTCCAAAAGCCATTATACTCAGAGCAATACTGTTCCCGGGCACTGCGACCGTACTAGCACTAAACCTGACCACGACCCAGCTCAGCTGGATGAGAACAATAGGGATATCGCACACACTGTTGTTGGAAATGCCTGTTTTGCCGCTCATGGGGTTAGCATTTGCTCCTGCTTTTGGTTGACACTCTGCCAGGATAGGCAGGCACTAGATCATAGCGGGATGTGGGTGGCCGGAAGGTTTCCATTAGTACTCTGTGATGCATCTCAAAGTAACTTGCTAGCTTTGGTAAACAGCAGGAAAATTTCCAGTTGATCAGCTCTGCCTAGTGATTAAGAGACCAACGTGAATTTAAAGGCAACCTCCAGGTAGCTGAAAACAAAATTAGAAAAGTATACATTAAGATACTCGCAAGCCCAAACACTGAACCATAATGCAGTGCTATTTATTTATAAACACAATGTACCTTATGCAAACCAAGTCTGTTAGAATTATTAACAAGATCATTACCCGGTGCAAAAGCTATTTTACATTCCTGTCTTTCCAGCAGTAAGCAACAGACCCATGCTTAAATTGCTCGGTCCGCTCCCTCATGTACCTCTGCACTGTCTCCACCCTCTGATACGACTGGTTGAGAGCAAGTAATTTTGCAGCCTGAAGACCAAGAGAACTGAACAGAAAGTTTAGACAAACAAATCCAACTGTTTGCAGCGAAAACCTTGCATTCTCTCTCTTCTCTAAACACATTTCCTTTGAAAGACACACAGATTTTCAGCAAATGTAAATTGGCCTGGCTGCACTAAAGTCAGCTGTAGCAATCTGCATCCATTAAAAACCACGTCCTTTTTCCTTCCCACTTGTTTCATTTCCTATCCCCAGTCCCTGCTGTATGCACACCAACCCTTCCAGCATCCTTCCCCTGGCTGCAAAGGGGCCAGCAGCTGCTCTCGCGGCCAGCAGAAAGACAGTGCTGAACACTGAACACCTATCTGCCTACAGAAAGCACCCTTACCAAATTTTAAATACGTCTTACTCTTTCTGGATTGCAAGCCATGGGTGTGCAAGAAGAGGAGGAAGGAAAGAGAAGGACCTGCCCAGGTGGCTACCAGCACACGTGTGTACTTACTTGCTCCTGGGCACAGCTAAAAATTGTCCGACAAACCTTGCTTTATGAAAAACTGCCATGCTTATCTATGATTTTCAACACCCACATTTTCAGTAGAGTAAAGCTGTGCCTCAGGCTGATCTTCCTCATTCTTGTTTTCTTTTGGGGAATACGTTTCAGTTCCTATGGATAGTTTAAGAGAAAACTTTCGTGCTGTTTGAATTAAGAATCCGAGAAGAAACAGGGCTTTCTCCCCCTGCTAAAAAAGAGTTCAGAAAATTTTACTGTGCGCAGATAACAAAATGGGGTTGGATTTCAACCTGGATAGACACATCTGCATTTACATTTACCCTGGTAAAGGTGGGTTTGCAAATAATCAAGCTCTGAAGAGGGGAAATATGTTTAAATCAGATGTTTTCAAGCTTACTGAAATTAAGTAAGCTGTCTTTGCCTTCCTGCACACTAGTCCGAGGGCTCATTTATACAGAGCAATGTATGAGTAATTCTACTGCTGAAGTTACACTGCTATACCATCTTCTAGATTAAACATCTACATGGGAGGTCTGTCAAGTCTAAGTTTTAGTACTTCAGTTACTGAGGCTACATAAATAATTTAAAATGAAACAACTGATGACTGTCACAGCTGCTCTGCTCTCTGAACAAACTATTGAAAATGCTCAGAAAACACTTCTTCCTCACTGAGACCAGAGTGCTATTTTCACAAGCATTTGTGCACAAATATGATCCCAGAAAAGGAACCACTTCACTTTGCCAACTCCATCGCCAAGCCGGCCGCTCTTTAAATGAGCTATCAAATGCTAATTTCTCCAGCAGTCGCCATGCACCAAACTATGCAGAGAAAATCACTATTTTCAAAAGGCAGAGTTTGCCATATTCCTTCCAACTACCCATCCACCGCATCAAGGATCTGGTCATTCTGCATATCACATACAAAGTCATACGTACTGCAAGAGCACACTGGAGATGTGCGATATATGTATGTGACTAAGCTACAGACAAATACAAATAAACACGTTACAAATAAACTAAACAGCAACAAAGCCCCAGGCAACATCATTAACTTTGTACAATAACCACTGGTATCAAAATACACATAAATAAAATTTTGAGTACTGCATGTGTTTGATTTGCCTTAATTGTGACATCCATTTATATAACTTATTTTTAAATCTGAAGTAACTTATAATTGTAATTTGCATAGGTATTGTTATGCTAAGATCTCACTAAAAATACACACCAACATTTGGTTGGTTTTCATTTTCATTCACAGTACTGCTTCCATGTATTCTTTATATATATATATATATTTATAAACACACAGCAGTCCTGACAGTACACTGACATTACCTTTTCATGCTCTATTTTGCATGGCAAAAAATCTGAGCCAGCTGTAATGTTCACAGGGGAAGCTCCAACAATAAACCGATGGTATAATGAGGAGGCAAGAAAGGAATGATTTTCACTGCCATATTTATGAAGAATTTACTATATTAAAACCAATAACAATACAATTTAAGAATGATAAATTATTAACAGAAGACCCCAAACCATTCTTGACTATTTCTGTTGTTGAGTTGCATAACCTGCTCTTGTATCTTACTTCATTAGCTTTCAGGAGTTCAAATACATTTTTCAAAAGATTAACACCAGATTTCAAAGTATCTAATTACAGCTTTATCACATTTTATTCCTACTTCAAGATGGTACATCGGCTTTATATGCATACGTGTACATCTGTGCTGCGCTCCAAATGTCTTTTCTGTGCAGTCCTCTGCAACTCTGGCCGGCTCACCTCAACAGTAATTAACCAACATGACAATATATGATCCTTCTGCCCACACAATGCTCTGCATTGTCTCATTGCTGAAGACAGCCATCATGGAGATGGTACTACTTCTCCTTTGATACAGCCGGTAGCATATATGTCTCAGAAAGACGGATAATATATGTGATGGAGAGGAAAAAAAGCAAACCTGCATGTTTAGAAAGAAAAACACAGTAGTAATATTTATACTATCCAGAGGCATAAACCACATAGGTTTCCCAGGACCAGGCATTCAGACTAATTACTGGGCTGGTATAAAATGAAGTAGTCCCCTGTATGTCCATGGACTCATAATGATTTGCCCCACCTGGTAACTCAACTCTGAGTGCACACACTTCACTGACTAACTGGTACTACTGGTCTCCTTCCTGGTCTGCAAAGGGATTGATTTCACTTTTACAAACTGTACGACATAAATGGATCAGGCAACTGGCCTTGATCCTGAGCCCCTGTTTCTCCCTCTTGACTTCAGTAGAACCTCTATTTACTGAAACAGATCCCGAGGCACCGCTGCTGAGCAGATTCCTTCTGTGTCCCGCATTGTTTGAGGTTTATCATTGTTCAGCAATTTTAGAACACGTACCTACACACCATATCAACACCTGCTGCAGTAAGTTGTTCATTACAGCTTTCACAACAGCATCTCATCCAAAGATGTCATGCCTTGCAAAAACCAGCAGCCCGTTAGGCACTGTAGCAGTGCAAGTTCTCAGGGATTTCATAAGCAACTCCTAGAAAGTGAATTCCCTATAAATTAACATAACATTTTACAAAACTGTTCTTTCAAGCTCTATTTTGGGATGAAGTCTTAGAGGCTGACTCAGTGAACACACAATGTTACTCTCACAACCCGGAGGTGAACTGGAGCTTGCTCATGTGAGAAACACAGCTTCACTGCAGACGTGACTGCAGCAATGGGGATTGCAATTTCCCAAGGAGGGAAGAGAGGTTCATGCTCATTTTAACCTAGGAAGACATGTGATGTGATTTACAAAACTGTTTAACGCGATGGTCTAACCAAAAGCCAGAGGAATTGTTGGTCTCGTAGCTGCCCGTACGGAAGCAGCGCGTATCAAGCACTTGTGAAAGTCACATGTACCACATAAAGCTGAAGTTTAAACACACTGCCAGAGTAACACACAAATACTCTGTAAGGTAAGTTTGCCGAAACCGAAATGTAAGCTAAACCAAAGAAACAGAAGGAAGCAGATAGGGGCTTTCAACATCCTGGACAAGACACCTGGCAGACTCAAACCTCCTCTGAGTACATGGAAGAAAGAATTCACAAACTCAGTAAGTATCAGAATTTGATTTAACCAGGCATTTTAAACGGAACCATGTTTCCAGCTCCTTTTCTGGGAAACCTGTGGCATCCTGCCTGGGATGGCAAACCCAGCCCCGGGCAGCAGCAGGCCTGCCCAGCAGCCAAGACCACCATTCCCAGCACTGCCTGCTACCAGCACTTTCCCAGTTACACTTTTAACATTTCTTCATTAAAAAAAAAAAACAAAAAAAAAAACAAAAAACCCCACAAAAAACAACAACAAAACCCACCAACTTTAATTCAGCTTGAAATGGACAAACAAAATAGTATCTCAACAAAGCTCGAAGCAACTCTTAAAACAGAAACTTCCTACTCCTCATTCCCCAGTGTGCCAATTTACTCCTATGTTGTCTTTTTTTTTTTTAAATGTCTTTGTTCGCTACCTTTTTGACATTGCTGCAAAAGCCGCCTTGGCCAGCCAGAATAGATACAATCTTGTAATAGTTTCTGTAGTCTGAGTGGAAAGCAAAAGACTAGCTTCCAAAGTGGCTATTAAGCTGCATTCATGGGCCATAATGGTCTTATTCTGGCAGTCAAACCACATGCATTTAAGATGATGCTTTTCTTCTCTTTCCTTATCAAATCTTCTATGTGGGTTTTTAAAAGCACAAAATGCTTAAAAGTTTAAAAAAGTAAATATAAGCAGCAACAGTCAAAGCAACCTGTCTAAACCTGACTTCCTTAAGTTTCGTATGATGCCATTCCTAGTGAATAATAATAATGGAGACACTAATTTGTCTCCCACAGGAATTCCTCCTGTAATTTTTAGTCTATTTTCCAATTACTCCAAATGTGTCAGGAACCGCTAACTTCACATTTTTGTAACTGATTTGGTCCAAACTGAGATTGGAACCCCTAAATATTTCTCAATAACACATTATTTTGAACAGCAAAGGAGCAGTAACAGGACCTAAAACACAGCACCATTCGGTGTCATTAGTAGTGAATGTGCTCTCAAGACTGCACATTGTTATGGGTGTAATGTTATGCTGTTGTAAATTGCTATTTGCTTCAGCTGATTCAGATGTCTGCAAATCGACAAACACTTCGTGTACACAATTTATGAAATAGATTTCCATTTACCAAAGAACTGTAAAAAAATGTAATCATGTTACATTTTGAGACATGGATTAAATGTCTCCACAAACACAGTGAATGGCTTTGATTGTTCATACACCTGGAGCTTCTGAGTCCTTCAGTCTACAATATTTAGCACGTGGTACCAAGATGCAGCTATGCTTCTGCAAAGTCTTAGATGAAGTATTGTTTTCATTCTGATACATATTCCTAAGCACAATTAACATTATAATGATGTTTAACATTATGTTTTACAATTACAATTTTAAAATTATAATTTAAAAATCATGTTGCACATATTGAGATGGTACATTTACTGGAACTCATGTATAAAAAGAGCAGGAAGATGCAAACCGTTACCAATGGCACTTATTTCCAAAGCTACGTAAGTTATTATATCAGAAGTAATAAATTTTCTCTTTTTCTCCAGGCAGTTTTTATGCCATTTTACAAACATGACATAGTGTCAATACCGTTTCCCTGCCTATGGCTTATCAACACAAAATTAGAGCTCAGCCTTGCTCTCCTCGAAGGGAAACCCTTACCTAAAGAGTCAACGCTTCCAGTCCAACAGAGGCTGGGTTCCCCTAAGACTCTCCACTGCTCCTTAAATGACTGTGACATTTTCTGTGAAATTTCTGTCCCCTTGACGACCTGTGGCATGAGCAAGACCTGGGAGGGAGCTGGCCGCTCTTGCAGGCATTTTGCCATAGGCTTTGGTGGGAAGGCAGTGGGCCAGTGCAGCTGAACCTCCCCTGCAGCACGCCCTGCCAGCCGTGGTTTGCGTTTAAAGCAAACAATTCTGCTTCGAGCAGAATTTCAGAGCTCCAAGAATGCAAACACAAAATTCAGAAAGAAGAAAGAAAAAGCAGCAGTAGCTGGCAGGTTCAGTCTCTGACCATCAGCAGTCAGATGAGCTCTGAAAACATAGTATGTTCCCGTTCGCTGCTAAATTCAGTTCAAGTGCTGTTCAGAAAACACCTCCTTGAAGCCTACTTCTCTTCCTAACACCATTCACCAGCTCACCATGAAAATGCAGAAAAAACCTATTCTGAATAGCATTTATAGCAAGTACTTCTTAGTATCTATGAAAAACTTCCTTTTACCAAAGTATAAAATGATGACTCTGCTTGTTCTGCCTCGCCCCCCAAAAAATAACCCAACCAAACAAAAAAACCCCAACCAACCAACAAAAAAAAATTGTTAGCCTCTCCCTGAGGAAAGCCTCCCAGGAAAAAGCATAGGCTTGACAAATTAAAAACTTCAAGGCTTGGCTTGTCATTTCTTTAACATAATGGGTAAAAGCATCTCTGATTACAACTGCTATGTTGAACTGATCATTTCCTACTGTCCTTTATTTCAGAAGCATAAGGGAACAACTCCAACTACTGCTTATTCCAGCCCTTTGAGTATTTTTCAAATAGAATTGAAGTAATTTAATTTCAGCATTTTTAAAATGGAAAAATCTAGCAGTATTATAAAAAGTGATACAAATTATATGTGGGACTTCAGTAGTTGGAGAGTTGATGATCAGCCTGGTAGCTATCTTGCAGATACTACCAGTAACAAACTGGGTGCAGGCCTGAGCTATACACCATTTTCTCCACATTTTAACTCAAGGCTTCTCTTGATGTCTACCATAGCCACCCTACAGACAACAAATTTTCTTACCTACTCCCCACATGATACAGCTTGCAAACATCAAAAGTGAATCTGAAATACAAACATCTACTCAATAGTAATACCCACAGTACTCAACAAGGACAATGGACTGCACTCAGCTTGAAAATCGAAAGCATAAAATCACATCACCTGCGAACCACCTCACATCTTTTTTTCTCAGTTACAGTGAGCAGTGAACATGCAGGAGGAAAACACAGCTGATCAAAGCCAGACCTTTGATTTATGCAAGTAAAATCAGGTAACTTTTCCTGAGAAAAAATGAAACCCAAAATGAAACCCAAAAAACCTCCAGAAGAGCGAGCAAATGACATTACTCATGTTTCTGATAGCAGCATTACAGAAACCACAACTTGTACACAGATTTGTTGATTCAAATAGCATGTATAACGAGAGCTAAATATTCTAACACACACTCAGAAAAATCACAGTGGATTGTCCCTTATCTGCTATGCCATATCACCGCCAAGCTGCAAAGGACCACAGTATGTTCAAGATGCACATTCTGCCTTAAAGAAATAATTTTCTTAAGATACCAAATAACAGAGGAAGACCCCATGCAATTACAGTTTGCTGGGCTTCTACAAAATAGAAATACTGCAAAGGTCGTTGATGTGTACTTGCCACACAGTGTAAGTCAGGACCAGGCAGGAGGAGAGCTAAGGGGATGGCTGTAATGGCAAATTCAGGCAGCTCAAGCAGTCAGTCAGCCATCAGGATGAGAAATCCAGTAAACACAGACCACAGCACTGCTACCAGACCTTCCCAGTCCTCTTCTGACTCTGTCTTCCAGAACAACTTTCACTCCCCTTCCTCTTCCAGAGATAAACTCTTCATTTTCGTCATCACGTTACATCTTACATGTAAAATATTGATGCCGTAATTAGTGTGCATGCATGAGAGAGAGTTAAACGAAACTCAACCACAAAGAAGTTAACTGATTTGACAAAAACTCAGAAGGAAAGGAGGAGCAAAGCCAATAATGAAACCTTGTAGTCCCATCTCTCTGTCCTCTGCATTAATCTCTGTGTTTAACCAGTATGTCCAAAAATATAAATGTCAAGTATTTGACGGAGTTCTGACTGCAACAATTTACCCAGCAACTTTAAATCTAGAGTATTTTTACACTCCACAATTCTACAAAAGACACCTAGACAGTTGCATCAAAGCAGCGTAGGGCTGCATCATACCGTGCATTTCAACCAGAACACCAGGCACACTGCCACAACAGCTGAAAACACTGAAGAACCAAGGAAAGCAGAAAGAAATGTGTAACTTTTCCCCAAAATAAATTTTTAGGCTATTGCATTGAACAGAACGTAATATTACAAAATCCAGGCTGGTCAAATCACCCCAAAGCGCTCACTCTAAGGACTGCTGTGGTTGCATCACCAGCCTCCTGCTCACCACAAAGGATACTTGCTCAATGGCACGGCTCCTTCTAACACGACACTGGGTAACTGGTTGCATACTCACTCCAAAGGCAGCGCGTTATTTATTCAGTCCTCATTACTAGTTTTACCAACGCTGTGAGCCTCTCATCCAAGTACTGCTCAGCTTTCATCACTTTGTCCCCAAGACCTCTGAAGACGATAGCTATAGCTGCTATGGAAGGAATGGGTATGTTTTGATCAATACAGCGATGTCATTAGTAATCTAAGGTTGCTTGAAGGTGTGGGAGTAAAACTGCAGGGGACTATGAAAAATAGCACTGGGTGGAACACAGCTGTGTACGAAAAAATGTTACTATTTCTGATACTGTTTATAACACGTAAACTGGAAGACAAAGTCAGTGCAGAACGCACCATACATCAGGACACACACTCTGCTCTGAATGAAGACAGAAGGCTCTAAAGAAGTTAAATACATTAGTTCTCTTCATTCTTTGGGAACCCAGAATTGCTTGCACAGGACTCTTACAAACTAAGCAAGCATTTCAGAGACATTTCACTTTCACCGTTCCAGCGTGCCTTTTGCAGGGCTTGGGAAAGATTATTCTCCTACAGCACGGACTAATGCCCTGCTGTATTTTGAAGTTTCATCATCAAGTTTTACCCTCTCTGAAACATCAGACCAGGCTGACTAGTGAATGTGAATCCTTGTAGCAGTGACAGTAAATAATTTTCCCTGAGTACCACAATATTTTACACCTGAAAAACACAGACAGCTGGGTATGGCTTTAGAGTTGTGATACCTACTCAGCCTGACTGAGAAATACCAAGCTGTCCTGCACAACCAGTGATGCACAGCCAACAACCGCTGAGAGCTACTGGGTTGTAGCTCTGCTACAATGACACCACGCCTGTGACTAAATCCAATATGAGCCCACACTGTCAAGTGATTTAACTTCTCTTAAATACTCATACTTCGACTTACCAGTGCTAGTTGGTCATACTGGAGAAGGTTTTTCTTTCTGCGAACTCAGAGCACAGTCTTCTGCTATTATTCACGAGCTAACTCAAAAGGGAGAAAACTGATTTCAGAACCAAGTTGTTAAAAGTAACTAGTAAACCCGTATTTGGCTTCTTTGTAACTTTAATGCAGATAACAAACATTTGCTGGTTTTGCCTGGTAAGTTACCACAAATATAGACAAGAAAAATGAAACAATAATGTTGAGTGGAAGATATGTGAAAAAACATTCACTGAAATATGGTCAAAAATTAAAAGGTCTCTGTATGAAACTAGAAAATTAAGCATATTTCTTGGACTGTAGAAGAAATGTTCAACTACGGTCTCAGCAGAACTCAAATGAACAATTCTATCACCTCACAGTTAAAGAAGATGACTCTCTTAGGAGGACATCAAAATGTTGATAGAAAAATCTTACTGAGAAAGAGGGCTCTTCAACTCAACTAACAAAATAATAAGAGATAACACCTGGAAACTGAAAATAAGTAAACTTAGATTGGAAATACATGTGATTTTTCCAATAATGAAACAATAAACCATTGGGACAACTCATTAGTGGATTTGTTGACTTTTCCTCAAGAGTAGATGTGGTTTCATTTGGCCGATGTGTTTGTTCTGACGCAAAAAAAAGTTAGTTGATAATCTATGGATGAGTTAAAAATACTGTCAAGCACCATTTTGGCATTAAAAACTGTGATTTCATGAGATCTTCTCAGAACAAGTCTGAACGTTGTGAGATCTCAACCACCTAAGTAAGAGTAAATCCACCCATTTCAGAACAAAAGTCCTGTGTTCAGCTCTAAGGAAATGGCATCCTCACCTTTTTCAGATCTTCTCTAACGCTCTCTACCATCTTTATGCCTTTCAATAGTAAAGCTTAACTGAGAGGCCTTGTCTCCAGACCAGGAATTAGTCAAGTCTTTAGAATGAGTAATCCCTAGTCAGCAACTAAATGTAGAGTAGAAGCTTTAGTGTTTCATACACAATGAGCAGGGATGAGCGAGTTCTTTTCTATGGACTCCTTTTCAAGCTAGATTACGCATGGTGAGAAAGCAGCTTTAGGTTATTTGGTCATGCTGTGGATCTTGCTAATTCTGATGGTACTTCTGTGACTGAGATTTCTGAAGTGACCATGGAAAAAATACTTAATAGCCCTACAAGTTTATCATTCCTTGCTCAATTAGTATTTATTCAGGTATCTGGCAGGACTCCCCACCACAACAGCATTCTTTAATTCCACAAGAAATACTTCTGGGATAGGAGCTCATATGCTATACCTATAGCAGTCTGTAAGGAGCTACATGTTCAAGTGGCCCTGCTCCTGATTAATCCCAGCCAATAAACTGCATGTTTTAGCTAAAAAAATTACAAGTACAGTAGACATACTCTAATTTTACATTCCTTAGCAACTGCTGCAATTGTATTTAAGGGTATTTAGTGATCAGGAATGGAGAGAAAGAAAATCACAAATAGATAGCATGGTGATCCAGGAGACACTGTCTTTGTTCAGGCACAGGTCAAACAGCAACAGGAGTCTAATCTGCTTCGCTTCCCCCTCCTGCCCCAATCCGGAGACTTTGGTGAGATGTTCAATAGAAGAGATTAAATATTGCTCATATTCTGGCTATGGCAATTGTATTCTCAAATAATGATCACTGGCTGTTTCACACGCTCCGACGTTATTTTGCATTCAACTGAAAAAATAATGAAAAGCATTTGCAGCCTTTGTTGTACCTGGCACCAGAAGGCAGAGGGCTGCACGGTGCCCAGCACTAGGCATATACCAGGAGATGCTGTTCTGCACCACGGCAGTAAACATACAGATCCAAGCAGACAGAGGAAATCACAACCACAGGGCTCACATTTAATGACTGTATTTTTTATACACACAACCAATCACAAATGCATACGATAATCAGTCATAGTGCACATGCAAATCCCACGAAAACCAAAGATATCGTCTGGTCAAATGAGATCACTTTGCTGTCCACACATAGTGTAGACATGGTGACATTGTGCCAAAGGAGCGCAAGAAGATTTTTTTTTAAAATAATGAGTATGCATTAACTAGGGGTTTTTTAAATTATTATAACTTGGTCATATCAAATCCAGCTTTTCCAGACCAATGAACAGCACATATGACTTAGGAACAGTGTTCCTGTGAATTTTCACATTTCCATCACCTTCCATTCAGATGTCAACAGCAAAAAAAGAGGCTTAACAAAAAAAAATCACAACTAATGACTCCTCACAGAAATATTTCACTTCATTTTTTCACGGTACATTCTTTCAGTCTGCCAGATGAAAATTTCAAGGAAAAATGCTCTTCCTGAGAGTAAACCTATGGTATTTTTTGCTAAAAGAGGAAAACACAATGAAATCCATAAGCAATTCAATAAAAACAAAAAGGCAACCATAACTCCAAATGGTCTCACATAGTTCTAGATTATCAGATTAACAATTGTAAACAGGAAATTCAAAAATATTTCTGTTTTTATAATTCTGATTTATTTTTTCCTGACAAAGTACGCTATTGCTTAACTTTCTGTGCTTGTCTCAACTACTTGCTAAAACTAATGGGTAAAATACTAAAAATAGCTGAATATCCCATTACAGGTCTACACCACTTAGCTGTGCAACTTATAGCACACAAACACTGCAGTGAAACTCAGTGTCCTCACATCTGCTCAGGTCCGTAAGTGCATTACTAAGCCATCGCCTCATCTGGAGAAGCAGCACCCATCGTTTTTTGGGGATGGATTTTTTTTTTTCCTCCTTGGCCTGGGAGGAAGCGAAGAGAGGAACTCCTCCATGGACTACTGGTTGGGTATCCTTCACAGGTTGTCAGTCTCTTCCAGCAGCTCTACCCAAGGGCCAAGAGAGCTCAACAAGGAGCGGTTTCCACTCCCCAAGACCAGGAGAAAACCATCCCTTGGTGCCCTGGACACATCCCGGGCTGGAGTACCAGCTCTGGAGAGCATCAAACACCAGAGCAAAGCAGGACATGGTACAGTCTGATCACACCACGCTACCAGAGACCATGGTCACGGGGAAAACACTGTCCCTCGGAGTGTTCCTTCAGAAGGGGTTGAGCTACTCAGGCATTACATGGAGTGGGGAACAAACCTGGCAGGAAGAAATCCACGTGAGAGACTTTGTGAAATTTGCCTTGCTTTTGCCTTGTTCTTGCCAATATATTCTACATGGAAGGTATTTAGGTGTAACAAACAGCTCGGTAACTTACTAAAATAGATCATGCATAATGCCCTAGAACAGATTGTGCACAGCCTTTTTGTTTTCAAATAAAAATCTAGAAAGGAATTACTATTCATACTCCTGAAAAAGTGTAAGATTTTCTAATACACACCCACATTACGGTGTTCCCAGCCACAGATAAGATGCATAAAATGGTTACTCTGAAAAATCCAGTGGATTTCAAGGAGTTATCTCACCTGTATCGCAAAAAAGCCTCTAGCGCTACTATAGTGCACCTTTATATGACACTTGCAATATCACAAACCATGTTTTAATAAAATGTTTTGAGGAACTGTAAAACATTTTAGCTATACAAATTTCTGATGAACAGGAAAATAAGTGATTATAACTAGAAAGTTACTGCCATTTAGCTGATGGAGTTTGTTCATCAGAATAATACCGTGTAAGAGTGTAACACTAGTAGGGGGATTTTATATTTGCTGTGACCCAGCATTCCAATATATTTTTGAAGTGTAATAAAATTTTGCTAATAAAGCTGTGAGCAAAAAGATCATTCACTTTTGAAAGTGAAAGGATGTTCTGTTCACGCCGGACAAAAGGCTGACAGCCTCAGCAGCCCGCTCACACACAGAGCACGACGTGGCACGGCCTCTGCACATGCCCACACTGCAATCCAAAAGTGTAACCCAAATTCATGACGGCAGAGCAAAGCTGACTTTAAACTCATAGCGTTTGCACAGCTCCAGGCACCAAGTATTTACTGGGAGTCCTTGTGTGCGATCGTACAAACTGTCCCTCAGCTGAAGCCTACACTTGCATTATTACAGGCTGTCATACAGGAGACGGCTATTCGAGCTAGAAAAATACCCTTCGTTTTTGGTGTAGATATAGTACACGACTACTATAAAATGTACATCGATCAGAAAGAAGCAAATATATTACAGTAATATTAAAAGACGATGGGGTTTAGAAAGCCTTACAGTCATTCTAGAACACTTTTTCTTTTCACCGGTTTCTCCTCATACACAGTTATGCTGTTTTGATCATTTTTTTCCAAGACATTTTTATCCATTTCCTTCATCACAGAGCTACTGAGGAGTAAGGAACAAGCACTGGGTAACCAAGTGTCCCTTTGCTTGCAGAACTGATACTTTTTTGTTCTGACATTGCTTTAACTTTTCTGATTAAAAGTCAGCACCTGGTAAGGGTGCAATCCCGCTACTACTGAACTTAACAGGTACCTGGATGCATGCAAGACTGCTCACAAAACACAGTCAAGCTAAAAGTTCGGGCTACTGAAAAGCACTCGTTAATTCATATTCTTTTGCAATTTTTTCTTGTCGAATTAAACATGAATTGTGCTCAATATTCATAACATCTTGTCCTTTCAGAGGTAAAAACTGGGTTAAACTCTCTGAAATTAAAAGAATCTTTATATGCAACACCCTTCTGTTATCTATACTTATTCTCAGGTACCAGTGTACCAGACAAAGTACTTGTAGGCCAGTTCTTCCCACATTACTGTCCACACTCAGTATTACTTAGACTTGGATTTTCTAAAGCATACTTTAATTTGGAGAATAATTCCATGATTTCTGAGCCGACACATCAAAACCTCGATGTTCAGGCCAGCTAAACACTCATGATACCTAAATTCCTATTTGCATAAACTGGAGTAATCAGTTCTTTTCACAACTAGACTCCATATCTCAGTTAAACACTTCTTCAAACTGAACCTCAGGGTCTCCTAACAAGCAAGTTTAAATACAAGACACCCAGGCACTGTAAACCTAGAGATGTCTAATAGTGATGCTCAGTCCTATAGCAAAGAACGGATCAAAAGAGAAGCATCTGTTCTGCTTCAGAGTCAGCTCTGTAGACCTAGATGTTGCATGGACATCCACAGAAAACCTGTCCACTACTTTGGCAGTGGTCCAGAAGAGGACAGAAGACTCAGAAATGGGGAAACTGATGCACTTTTTGCACGCAGATCTAAACACGGAGCCTATCCTATCATTTAGCAATAGGGTGCTGTGCCAAGTACTTTTCCTGGGGATGTCAGCATTACAACAACACCATGGAAAAGTTAAGGGTGAACCTCAATTTCCATACAAACTTCTTTTTTTGAGTAAGAATTCAACCCTTTTAATTTACACCAAATACAGGTTTTCAACCCTCTAGCATATTTCCTCTGCAAGATAAAACTGCAGATAAAACTTTGTAATTGGAAATCTGCTACACAAATTGAGACTATACTTTCAACAAATATTTGTGAAGTACTCTTGCAGCTGCAATTGATACTGCAATGGCCCAAGAGACTCTCCGAAGTCAACTGAAACTTAATGGCATACAAAAACTCTGACATAGTTTCCATTCTGAATCTCAGGCTCCTTCTCAGAGTACAAATGGATGTGAAATGGTAAGACAAGAAGTTTATTTAGCCATGCCAAAGGACCGAGAACACAACATTGACTGGCAACAAGCACAACTGACTCGTTTTACCATCTGGCCAGAGCCCCGATGCTCTGCAAGTTGGTGTTAGTCATCACTGTGGGACCACACAATAGGCCAAGGCAGCAAACCCAGCATCAGCACCAGGACAAGTGTGCCATGTGTTTCTACCTCTATGCAGCCCTGGACATTTAAAAAGAATTTAAAAAAAAGATATAAAATGGATTTGAAATGAAAAAAAAAGCTTCTTAAGTTCTCTGAACAGCTTTCAACTTACAGAATAAATAATGCTATGTTATGGAAAGGAAGATTAAAATGACAGTGATTTCAACCTGAAGACAAGAAGGATTTTAAGTTTTATCTTAAGTTCCAATCTTCTTCACATTCCATACTGACAATTCTTTTTTTTTTTTAAAGTAGGTGTTTTGGTTTGTTTGAGTTGTTTTCTTTCTAAGGGAAACAATACCCACTAAATTGTCCATGCAGACAGTTTATCCAGAATAATTAGCGTGCTTTGTGGGCTCTATAAAATCATTTCTAAACAACCTGGCTGCTTTTTTTTTTTTTTTTTTTTTTCTGCAATAGAAGATTAGGGAAAGCATTCTAATCGAGGTATTAGCATGGTTTATTCATGATAGCTGCTCTGGTCAATCTCCCAGTATAACTGAGGCTGTAATGCCGACTAACTCTTCAGGAAAACTTGAAAAAATCTTAAATATTTAGTTATTGGAAAACTTACACACCTTGTTCCTATCTGAACTCTGCACACTAAAGAGAATCATTCTTTGTACATTACAATTAACCTTAGTAACTCTCTCCACTGTGATAATACTAAGGTAAACAGCATTGTATTTCTAGGATTACCATCACCTTAAAATTTTAGCCAAATTTCCAAATTTGGCCACAGCTAGTGACAAGCCTATGTAAAAGAGAGGAACTAGACGCTGCTGTGCAAAACTGTTTTTAAAAGGGACAATGCTGGACACTCCCATAGGAGAATAAAATCTCCCCATACACAGGGTTTTTAGTTTTGCAATGTAACAGACAAGTGCTTCTCTTAGCCCGGCCGGAGTTCATTGTGTGCATTGAGGCACCTTCATTAACACCCAACATAATTTTATGCTGCTATGGTAACTGCATGAACTACTTTCAGATAACTAAACCTTTTGTAATTTTACTAAGTTATTTATTGCAGTTACACCTGGGGCAGTAAATTTCAAAGTTTAAATATACATGGGGTAGAAAAATAAATACAAAAATCATTGTTGTTTTATTTAACAAGTGATTGTATGATCCCATCTGACAACACCAGGTGCATGTTATAAGAACTGGTAACAAAATATCCACTGCAGATAAAATAAATAATTTACTTTCCTTCACCTACAGCTGTAATAAATAACCCAGTACAGATTTCTAGTTGAACAAACTTGTACAAAAGGACTTGCCTTGCCTTGAATATTGGGGTCTGTGACACTCCCATAATAGATAAGATAGAGACCCATGGTTAAATACGACTTCTTCCAACCCTCAGCGGTTTACATTCACAACCTGACAGCAAACGTTCAACTGCAGCACCAGCTCTTAGGAACACAGGGTGTCCCTGAAGCGAGCAGCTCCCAAACCCCACACAGCTTCATAGAGCATGTCCAGCATCGTTACCGAGAAGCAGAGGAGAGGGCAGTGGTCTTCACACAGCACAGCCGTAACGTGCTGGAGTCAAACCGCTCCACTGAGCTGACGAACCATCTCATCGTGCATCATCTAATGCAAGCCTACACAGTACATGGCCCAGGAAACATCACCTTCAGCCTGCAGCACTGCCTGCACAAAGCTGTTTGTTGGGCCAGGCTTATGGATAAGGTAGCCAGGTGACTACCTGGGCACCTGCTGATTCTCAGCTTCTTCATCCACCAGCACATGATGCAACACCCTCCTCCTCCTCCTTCTCCTCTCCTGGCCTTTTCCAAGCCCAAAGAGCCATCTCCCATACCTCCAGGCATCACAGCAGAGGGGCACCTACAACCCCAGCTATGGATCCTGCCTGCAGGCTTGCTGCTACCTAGCAGATCAACTCCAGGAGCTCCTCATCAGGAAGGGACCCAAGAGGGGAGGACACCACACGGACGTACAATGACAGAACAATGGAGGAGTCAGGAAAGCACGGAGCACCGAGAACTAGCAGCAGTTGAGGTATGTGGGTCTTCATTAGATCAAACAGCCACATCAAAGATCATACGGTCTTCACAAAAAGAGGAGTCAAACAACCCCACTGACAGCTTTAGCGTTATTCTCCTGTTGCCTGTAAGATCATCTCCATGCTCTCCAGATAGAGTTTGAAGCTGCTTGGCTCAAGCTGCTCAGGCAAACAGAAAGCACGGAAATAACTGAAACTCAGTCTAACGACAAGTGAGAAACAGCGTTCCGCGAACATGTTGGTGGCTCCATAGCTCAACACACTTCATAAACAGTGCCCAAGGGTCTCCGATGATGGGTAACATATGGAGTCGTAACAGAGGGGCTCAGAAGGCTTTCAGAAAGAGAGGAACAGAGCTAATGATGACAAGTTCTTTACTCTTTCTTCCTATAGACCTGCAACACCCACACAGGCAAGACTACCAAGGACCTAGAAAATCAACGCGGATGCCTAATCTTTGTCTATCAGAAGAAACCTATCAGGCATATGTATCAATTCAGCCGTATGGTCTAACGCAGCAACTTCACCGTGTGCAGGCCTAAGACCGCAACGATGCCAGGCGCCCAGGCAAGGGCAGCAAGCACTGCAAGGTGCTGCCTTCCCCGCCACGCAGGAGCTCAGATCCAGCAGTGATCTGGATCTAACACTACTTCACAAGAGAAATTCTCCCTGAAAAAGATAGTAAAAGCGATCGGTGATATCTAAAAGTGCTGGAGAACCCCAAATCCATCCCTCTGGCACTTGTACCAGGAAGCAACACAGAGCAGTGATTTCCGAACTGTAGTCAACAGCATGTCAGCAAACTGCCCAGTACTTGGCAGTGGTCTGGAGAGCACTCCTCCGACATGTGGAGACAGCTCCATCTCCCTGTTTCCAACTTCTAACATGCATTAAATAAGTTTACCATATGTTTCATATTTTTGCAATACAAATTTACCATTGGAACTGCTGAAGTTGCTGCAGAGATGTTACCCAACGTCAGATGTGAGGGAGACTATGACTGCTATGTGAATAAAACCATGAAGAACATTTCTTTAAATATTCAGAAACTACCATCAGAAAGGAAGCATGAAAACACCTGATCTGCTTCTACAGACATGGCACTTTTTTTTCTGAAATGCACACTGTATGTCATGTTAAAAAGAGACATAAGTATGATTAAATGATAAGAAAAGTGGGCAAGCCTCCTTAATGGCATGCAGCTTGGCACACTTGCTTATTTTTGGTTGCAGTACAGTTTCTATATAAACATTAACACTACGACTGCTTTGAGTGTCTAGGAGAGACACAGGACTATTTTATAGAACTAAATCCTGATTTTCATTTTTCTCTGTTGCATATTTATTTGTTCATATAATACCAAGAAAATCAAACAGAGACATATATAAACTGTTTTCTACCAAATCACTCAACAAACTTCTCCAATACAATTATCTTTGGTTTTGACATGGTGAGAAGTCTCCCCTGTCTCAGCTTCCTTTACTTCAAAATCCATCTCTGGATGCTACCGGGAGCTAAGCAAAAAGGGTACAAAACCCCTGCAACAGAGCTGCAATTTGATTCTGTCCCTTCATACCACAAAATGAAATACCTTTCTTTGTGAATGCACACGATACTGCCCCTGAGCAAAATGATTGTTTTCTTGATCAGTTACAACTAATCTCTTTTCATCAGTTTTTATCAAAATTTACCACCGTATGCAAGTAGCTTAATTCCTTTTGCTGTTTACCTTTTCACGAATCCACTCTATCACCACTTTGCATGAAAATTAAAATTTTTTCATGTTCTTAAATTTTCCACGTTTCAAGCACACATTTGAAGGTTCTCGCCAGCCTCTAAATCAGCCTCACCTTGACATCTGTGCCTAAGTCTTAATCAACACGGGCCAGTGCGCATCCTTTAAGCCTCACACCCCAAAGCACACATGTAGAGCACCCCACCATCAACACTAGCACCAGAAGTTATTTATTTCAGTATTTGCTTTGTGTTTCTACACAGCTTTTTAAATAAATGGCGGAACATCATCCCTAATGCCACAGTGAAGTTTCTTTAACAGTTTTGTGTGTGCACGGGTAGTTTTGGGGAAGATCTGCAGTTGACCCAGGGGCCTACTTGGTCATCCGTGAACCGCAACGCCAGCAGGCAGTGCCTCTTGCCTTCACCTCCTCCATCAACTATTTTGAGGCAATTATCAGAGCTGATTATAATGAAGGAGTTACAGTTTACCCTTACTGAATACCTGTCATAAAAAGTTCTCATCCAGGTGATCTACCAGATTTTAATTTCATTTTTTACACTTTTATCACTCATGGAGAATTCCTGCAAAACCAGTAACATTATGGTAACGCACCCTCCTCCGTAACACTCAATGCAACGCATATCTGCCCGCACAGCTGCCCTCCTCTTCCACCTTCCCCTCCGTCACAGTGACCCTTGGGTACTGCCATCTGAGAGTCTC
>NW_009613644.1:0-3179 GCF_000690535.1 Cariama cristata
CCTGAACTGCTGATTCCCTTTCCAACAGGCACGAAGCTGACGTCTCTGTTATTTTGGTGTTTTAACACAATTTTCTTCCCTCTGTTCCCGCCCATCTCTACAGAGTGTTGAATTAGCCCAATTTTCCTAGTTCATGCTTCAGTGTAGCAGCTGAGTGTTTTAACATTCATAAATTCAAACAAACTAATATTTAATAATGTTCATGAATATTTTATACTTAACCATTATAAGCTACAAGGTAGAAAACACTTGGGCACAATTGGGTGCAACAAGAAAGTACTTAAGAAACACCCTGTTGTGCCTGTGTGTCAGACAAGCCTCAACTGAGAATCTCTTGTCTTTGATCATGAAATGTCAGACTACTCATGTTCTTTTAATGTAGAGCATGCTGTGTGCCTGTCCCTTTCTGTCTGTACAGACTGCATTCAGACCTAAGTCAATCAAGTGAATCCTGGTAGTCCTCGTTTCCTAAAGTCTGGTCAAGTGATTTTGTTTGCACTCAAGTTCAGGACTGAGAACCATGTATGGGACTGAAATTTGGAAAACTTGGAAGTGTGCAGCCAAATGAAAATGGATCTGAATGCTGCAGTGGCTATAGCACCATTAATTCTTACTGATAACTTTGTTTTCTAGACAACCATCATAGTGATATTGTAGATCAATATTGCTTTGTGTCTGTGTAGTAACTTTCATTTAACAGACTTTACAAGTGATTTCTGAATTTAACTATTTGAGGTACAAGCTGTATGCAGAGATGATCTACACAAGGCATCAAAAGTAGCAGCTGTTCCACAATATACAGGACAAATCTGCACAGAAAATGGAAAAGCATATTGTGGAGTCCTTAGCTTAAATCTGCAAGGGTGGTTGGTGTTGGCAGGACAGAGTTACACAGGTCAGAATTGTCTCTGCTGGTTGCAGAGACTGGTTCTGAGAGGAAAACACGGAATCGGTATAGGGTTACAATGCCACCTATACAGTCTGCGCTAGGAGTACACTGAGGCCCTGGCTTAGTCCTAGCAGGCACAGAGAGCATCCCTTTCTGACCTGCTGTCATCGCTGCTTCCTATTAAGCAGTGTTCATTTCCACTTAGGAGCATCTTCTAGCTGAGGTAGTCCAGGAAGCCTTTTGTTCCAAGTATCAATCCACTCCAGCACTGCTTATTTTATGCAGTGTAGCAGAATGATGGCTCACAGCATGGTCCTGGCTGTCAGCTAAGAGTATTCGTTTTTCCCCTTGCTAGAAGCACTGAGAGGCAGTGAAAAATCCTCTCTGTTGAACAATTGTTGTTTTTTTAATCAGCCTCCAAACTTTGCTGTTGTCTTGCAGTTTGACTTGCAGATTTCCCTGGCTTGAGTGTGATACTTAAGTTATTCATCATTCAGTTTTTATTTCTGTGCAATGTGGAATTTGCTGATGATTCCTGGCTCCTTACTAAAGCTGATAATTACTGCTTGTTTAACTGGTGGTTGATTTACACCCTCTTGGGAAACCTAACATCTCTGAAAATGACAGTGCAGAAACTGCAGTCTTGCCGATTAGCTTTTCATTTTCCATGTTTTGTGGGCTTTAATTTATGACTGTCAACTAGACCACCAGAGCATTGGTCTTCAAACTATGGCATGTGTGTGCACGACTGCAAGGACATGCATCTGTATATAATAGTTTTTAACTGTTCAGCTGTTGTTTAAGACAAACTCATCTATTTTAACTTAAAATAAGGGGTGGGTGTTGCTGAAATTTGCTCTGAGTGCCTACACTGGGAAGTTAAGCCAACGAACAGCCATTGTAATGAATTGTACTGCAAAGAAAAAGTTAGGTACATTCAACTGCCTGCTATAGTTAGTTTAGATTTAGAGTTGGTTAATGAAGGGAGATGCTTCCAAAAACGGAGTGTGTGTCTTCTGGACACAATAGCTGAAAGTATAGGAATTTTTTTTTTTTTTTACACTGACGCTCTGCTTGCTCACCTGATAAATGGTTTGATTATTACGATCCAGCCTCTGGCTTCTGTAGCTAGCCCGTGCACTAAACTGGCAAATACCAGTGTTCACCAATTACCTAAATTAAGTCTGGGTCATGCATCTCATCTCCTGTTTCTTGTTTGCTTTGAATGAATCCAAAAGTAGTGCTAACAGCTGGAATCCCTGCTGAGGCCAGCTTGATCTGCTCTGGAGCTGCTCCAGCCAGTGCTCTGATAAAGCCTGATATCATTTCAACGGGGTCTAGGAGGACCAGAATGATTTCCCTTCATTGTTTAAGGTTTCATTCAAATATTTGCAATGCCAGGAAAAAGGATATTTCACTTCTGCTTTTCTCCCTTCACTGCTGCTAGAAATTTTTTTTTTTCCTCTTTTCTTAAAGTTAAGCTAGAGTGTGGCCAGTGCTTTTGGATTCTGTGGGTATTGTTCTACTTCTTCATCCCCAGGGACTCTCTGCATTGTGGTTCCAAAAGGTGCACACTGTAAATAAATAAATAATGCATCGATGTCTCAGAGTCAAAGCACATGTTCTGCTAAGAGAACATATTACATGGGGGAGACCAGGGAAAACTCTGGCCTTCTGCCCCGATTTTGGTAATAAGTAAAGCACCTAAATCCCTTTAAGGATCTGGTCTGCAGTTGATTATTTTTCAGGAGCTTTTTGATTGTGGCATTAAAAAACAGTAGTAATACTGGATGGATGTTTAGGCAGCTCAGTAAGCTTGGAGTAATGTCTGCTCTCCAAAGAGAGACTTCCTTAAGACCTCCATAATTTTGTGTTGTATATCAACTTAAAAACGAGGTATTATCAGTCAACAAAGTTTTATTCCCACCATGCATCATCCCTTTGGTGTGATCAGCAGAGCTGTGCTGAGCCAGGTGTTGTGCTAGCGGTGTAGGCACGCATCCTCTCGTTAGCGGCTGTGCTCGCTGGAGATGAGCACCCTGCTCCCCCGGCCCTCCCGGCACAGCCCTCCTCCCTGCCCATCTGCTGGAATCGCTGCCTGCTCTCCTCCGCACTCTCAGCTCCCAGGGGGTATTAGCCTTGTGTGACAAGGTTTTGGCAGTGGGGGGACTACAGGGGTGGCTTCTGTGAGAAGCTGCCAGAAGCTTCCCCCACGTCCAATGGAGCCAATGCCAGTCGGCTCTAAGACGGACCCACTGCTGGACAAGGCCCAGCCCCTCAGCAACAGTGG
>NW_009613644.1:3320-8126 GCF_000690535.1 Cariama cristata
GATAGATCCCCTGCCAGCCTCTGGTGCAGGAGAGGAGCCCAGGCTGGAGCAGGTTTGCTGACCGGGCTTGTGACCCCACGGGGGACCCAGGCTGGAGCGGTCTGTGCCTGAAGGGCTGCACCCCGGGGAAGGGACCCACGCTGGAGCCGTTCCTGAAGAACTGTAGCGGGAACTGGGAAGGACTCACGTTGGAGAAGTCTATGGAGGACTGTCTCCCGTTGGAGGGACCCCATGCTGGAGCAGAGGAAGAGTGTAAGGAGTCCTCCCCATGAGGAGGAAGGAGCAGCAGAGACAAGGTGTGATGAACTGACCTCAACCCCCATTCCCCATCCCCCTGAGCCGCTGCGTGGAGGAGGTAGAGAGCTCAGTCGTAAGCCTGGGAAGAAAAGAGGGGTGGGGGGAAGGTGTTTTTAAGATTTGGTTTTATTTCTCATTATCCTACTCTGATTTGATTGGTAATAAATTAAACTAGTTTTTTTCCCCAGGTCAGGTCTGTTTTGGCCATGACGGTAATTAGTGAATGATCTCTTCTTGTCCTTATCTTGACCCACAAGCCTTCCATTGTATTTTCTGTCCCCTGTCCAGCTTAGGAGGAAGATGGGCACCTGGTATCTAGCCAGAGTCAACCTGCCACACAGGGTCATGTTCTCCAGTGTAAAAGGATCAGGTTTAGCAATGGGGTTGCTATTTTAATTGTTTGAACTGATCAGTCTCACTCTGCATGGGATGGGTGAATGGTGCATCTGCGTGAGCTGCTGTGCTAGCAGCTGAGATGGGGGGGATGCATGACGGGGGTTTATCCTCACCAGTGAGTGTACATCTCCCTTGGACCATTTCTACATTGCAGGTATAGCTGACTTGTGGTTTCCACCAAGCTTATGCTCCTAACAATATTTTTTTCCAGTGCTAGGCTCTAGGTTGGCCCTTATGGTTGTTATCAGGGTGATAGTGAAATGTAAGTTCAGCTGCAGAGCTGTTTGTAACAGCAGAATGACAACAGAGCAGACAGGACCTACAGCAAGGCATCTAGTCAACTGTGAGGTGTGACAGAAGAGAGCTTATTACTTGGAACTAAAGGTACTCAGTCTTGTTCAGCATCATCTCCTGCCCCTGCAGACCACCAGCCCCCAAGCAGTTGTGGCCTGGGGTGTGGGGGTGAGGAGTGGGCTCTGGTGACTTACTGCTGCCTGCAGGTGCTGTTCCGCTGGTGCTTGTGGGGTGGGAGGAAAGTCAATTCGTACACGATTTGAAATGCAGAGCAGTATTTTTGCAGCTATATATGTACGCCTGTCCTAACTGGCTGACTCCTGTGAATAGATTTTATTCTTGGTAGCAGAGGATCCAAGGGATCCACTGAGCTGACTGGCAGTAACTTCTGTGCCAGTGTTTGTTGGCACAGCAAAATTACCTTTGTGGTTAAAGCAGCATGTGCTATACTCTAGCTGGTCATGTGTCCCATGAGAACAGCATGGCTTTAGCATGTGCTTAGAAGCAGAAAACAAAACCTCTGGGGTGCCTAGATAAAAATGTCAATTGCTTTTAGTAAAGCCTATACTGTCAATCTTCAGCTCTATCAACTGTGCTTGGCAGATTATTGGGGGAAGGTCATGCAAGTAGCGCACAATTACATCCTCATTCTGTGGGACAGGCATGTACAATGCTCTTATATCCAAAGTTAGGATGTTATGTTCTGGAGGAATGGAAAACTAGATGGCTAAAAAACTGGTTGGAAGGTTGGGCTTGGAGAGTGGTGGTTAATCAGTTGTGTTATACCTAGAGACTGGTAACAAATGGAGCACCACAAGGATCTCTCATGGGACCTGACCTGTTAACCACCTTTATCATAACCCGAAGCAGATGGCAAAGTGCACTCTTATCAAGTGTGGAGATGACACCAAACTGAAGGGGACCAGTTGATGCTCTTGAGGACAGGGCTGTCACTGAAAAGGGCCCAGATGGGCTGGAGGAACAGGCCAATCGGAACCTTATGAAGTTAAACATGGGCAAATGCAAAGTCCTGCCCCTGGGAAGTAAGAGCCCCTTGCAGCAGTACAGGCTGGGGCTGCCAGGCTGGGGAGCACCTCTGCTCCCCTGGGGACCTCAGTGAACATGAGCCTGCAGTGTACTCCCTGCACAACAGCATCGAGGGCACTATTTACAGGAGCACAGCATGTAGATGGAGGGGAGTGATTACCGCCCTCTCCTCAACCCTGGGAAAACCACATCTGGATATTGTGTCCAGTTTTCCAGCTGAATTTAGCCCATCATCTCCCATCACTCTCGCTGCTGATAGTGGTAAGCAATGAAAGGAGATGTCAGAGGAGTGGGAACAAGATTTCTATTGCCACAGCTTTAGTGGAGTAAACTCCATGGAAGGTGACTGATATCACTACCAAGTCATCCCAACAGTGGAGAAGTGACTCCGAGACAAAGATCTGGTACCCTACCAGCAGTCTCACCTGCTCTTCCCTGCGTCCTGCTTAGGCTGCTAATGGTGTCAACTCGAGTTTAACATGTTTTCGCTGTAAAAACCCTTTTAAGACCTGTTGACTGTTGTGTGGTTTGAAGTAATTCATGTTAGGCTTATCTCATCATTCAAGGTGAAATTTAAACAAACTATGAATTAAGCGATTGTATCAGCAAGTCTGGAGATGATCAAAGAGAGAAGTATGCTTCTGAAAGCTGTTTGATTAGTTGTGTGGCTCAGTCCATGAAAGCAACCATGCACCGCCCTCTGCAAATGCAGCACAAAGAGCTGCAGATTTTTGCAGACTTTGCTCTATGGACTTTTACCCACACCTCCTGGGGACCCTTACTTTATGTTGGACCACAGGGATGTGTATGGCAAGGACTGGAAGATATGAATAGAGGAGGATGGTGGTAGTAAGGCATGACATCCTGGGATTGTTTCCTACTTTCATTATGACTGGCAAATCAGTTTTGCCATGACTGCTCATCCTTAGAAACCCAAGCAAACTTTAGATGAAACTGCCTCAAAGTCATGTAGCTTGTAGAGACCAATAAGCTTGTACCATACATACCAGTGTTTTAGTTGAATTATTTTTTTTCCTCCTACGTTAGTGTATATATTGTGAAATATGAAGGGTATGTATTTCCGGTTGGAAATTTTACACTGGGAGGATGCTTAGCAAAGAAAAACTGTAGGTGGGCATCTTGCAGAATTTTTTTTTTTACAGTCTTTGTCTTTCATTCAGGCTATGGTCGCTTGCTATCCTGGAAATGGAACTGGGTATGTTCGTCATGTGGACAATCCAAATGGTGACGGGCGCTGCATCACGTGTATTTATTACCTGAATAAGAACTGGGACTCCAAGGTGAGTAAGCCGTGGGAGTGAGGCAGAACATGAAGGAAAAGCTACCTCAGAAACAGAGCTTTGGAGCTGTCAGTTGCTTCTGTGAACTCTGAACTTTTGAACAGCTGGTCCCTTCTTCGTCTCTACATTTATTTTCTTGGTGTTTATGGCAACCCTTTGTAAGTAAGAATCTGAACTGTTTCCTTCTCCTTCTGTCTCCCATCCCACACACATACTGTTTTGTTGCTATAGAAGAAAGTTTCTAAGCACTGGGCTGCTGGCTCTTATGCTTTGTTTAGAGGAAAGAGCGATGAAGCACTAGAAAGAAAAACATAATCCACTAAAGAATAAGTGGATTCTGAGACCAGAATGAAATGACAGCCCAAATTTGGGACTTTAGCATTCTTGATACTGTTCCTTCAGGCTAACCTGCAGAAGATCTTCAGGCAGTTACCTTTGTGGTTTTCTTACTTATGAAGTGATGGGGCTTGGTAAGAGGAACGAGGGCATGGCTTTGTTTGTCCTCTCCATCTTTGACTCCACCAGCAGGTCTCTTGACAGGATGGTGCTCTTGTTTCTACTTATATTACCATAAGGCAATAAAGTCAGCCTTGAATTTACCGTATTTTTAAGTTAGAAACAAAATAAAGGTTTGTAAAATTGCAGGAAGTCTCTTTATGCTTATGTTGTCATAATGCAGCACAAACCATTCACGTGAATTATCTGTTGAGAATTGCCCAATGTTTTTTGTCTTTCTAACCCGTCTTGGCCACTTGAGGTGGATGTTCTTTGAGCACAGGTAAATACTATGAACTGCCAAAATGGAGTTCAGATTTAGAGGCAATGCCACTAAAAAATGCACCATTGGAGAAAAACACATTCGTTTATGAAGAGTATGACAGTGAAACATCTCAATGTACTAAAATGAAGGAGGAGATGTGGGAGGAAATGCAAATATCCAATTTATTTTGTGCACTGCACTCCTATTCTAGTAGTGAGGAGGCACCCAAGTGGACACTAAGCAAGCTAACTGAAATCCAGGACACTGGTGGAGAGTATTAAGTGGGTGTGACTGTAATTTTATGCAAATGTATGCTGGAGGAGATGCACTATAACCTTGCTGGCCTTTGAAAGCAACCATGTTGCTTTAAACCTGACCTAATAGTTTCTTACTGAGGCTTGCATACCACATGGAGGTGTTAAGTCAGGTCAATGCTTGGTTGACCACATCTTCCGTGAACTCTGTGCTGCAGCATGAAAGCCTGCAAAGAGCCCTCTAACAGCAGCAGGGAGGAGGCAGACTTCATTTGCGTCTTCTGAAGTTGCTACAGTGCATGCGGATAACCAAACTTTTTCCCGGAAACTCATGGAAAGAGAGAAATGTTGTGGTAGAGAAGCCAGGCTATGTCATAAGTAGGGAAGACACTGTCTGGGAGATATAATGCATTTATGAGAAGCTTATTACAAATCCAACAATAGAACAGACTTCACT